>NC_053496.1:150703846-150966346 GCF_905171775.1 Rana temporaria
GGCAGAAACAGTAATCACCCCCCCCCCCCCAATCAGGTCAGCTACATACAGTGCTAGTACACATGGCAGGGGGTGGCAGACACAGTAATCACCCCCACCCCAACCCCCCCCCCCCAAATCAGGTCAGCTGCATACAGTGCTAGTACACATGGCAGGGGGTGGCAGACACAGTAATCACCCCCACCCCAACCCCCCCCCCAAATCAGGTCAGCTGCATACAGTGCTAGTACACATGGCAGGGGGTGGCAGAAACAGTAATCACCCCCACCCCCCCCAAATCAGGTCAGCTGCATACAGTGCTAGTACACATGGCAGGGGGTGGCAGAAACAGTAATCACCCCCCCCCAATCAGGTCAGCTACATACAGTGCTAGTACACATGGCAGGGGGTGGCGGACACAGTAATCACCCCCCCCCCCAAATCAGGTCAGCTACATACAGTGCTAGTACACATGGCAGGGGGTGGCAGACACAGTAATCACCCCCACCCCCCCAAATCAGGTCAGCTACATACAGTGCTAGTACACATGGCAGGGGGTGGCAGAAACAGTAATCACCCCCCCCCCCCCAATCAGGTCAGCTACATACAGTGCTAGTACACATGGCAGGGGGTGGCAGAAACAGTAATCACCCCCCCCCCCCCCCAATCAGGTCAGCTACATACAGTGCTAGTACACATGGCAGGGGGTGGCAGAAACAGTAATCACCCCCCCCCCCAAATCAGGTCAGCTACATACAGTGCTAGTACACATGGCAGGGGGTGGTGGACACAGCAATCCCCCCCCCCCTCAAATCAGGTCAGCACATGGTGGCAGAGCAGACAGACACACACACACACACTCCTCCAGGCTTTTCTTTTTACAACCCCCCCCCCCTCACCACTGTTGTGCCTCAGGCTCTCACACTCTGCCTCTGCTAGGGAGTAACTTGGGAGGTCCGGATTAGATCCCTGATCCTGCCTGTGTCTCTGTGTGTGATAGCAGCAGCTGAGCCGCCCCAGCGGAGAGAGATGACAGACACAGGCTGATACCGCAGTGGTGGGTGGAGGCGGAGCTATCAGGAGGGAATTCAGTCAATGAATGAGTGGACGATCTGGACTAGTCCATTGCGGCCGCGGCGATGGGGGTGTTCTAAAAAACACCTAAAGTAAAATGGAGCAGCCAGAGCCAGCAGGGATGCCCTTGGGATGATTGGACAGTGTGACCCGACTCGGGTGCGGAGCGCACCCCATATAGCGAAGTAACTCGGCCACTGACACCCCCCAATGTGTGGTACCTGGGGCGGTCCGCCCCCCCCGCACCGCTATTGGTACGCCCCTGACGTCACCCATGGTGACCACGTCTGATTGAATTTTTTCGACGATTCCCTGACAATTGCTACAGTTTCCTCCATTTGATAAATATTCTCTATGGAGCTAAACCATTCAGGGATAGAAGGAATATCCTTCGATTTCCAGTGTCTGGGAATCAAAACTTTTGCTGCGTTCAGCAGGTGTCTAATCAGTGATTTTTTGTAATACTGCATGGAGCAGTCCGCGATGTGGAGTAAACAACATGCAGGCGTAAGAGAGATTGTGGTATCCGTAATGGCTTTGATCAGTTCACGCACCTTGTCCCAGAAGGGTCTCAGACGAGGACACTCCCACCAAATGTGAACAATGGTGCCCTGGTCTTGCTCACATCTCCAGCAGGAACCAGATGTCAGCGGGTACCATTTTTTAATTTTATCCGGAGTGGCATAACATTGTGTTAAAAGCTTATACGACATCTCCTGCAATCTTGTGCCAATCGCACACTTATGGGCAAAAATGCAGGCACGTTTCCAATGCTTTTCAGTAAAGCTTGTTTTGAGAGCCTTTTCCCATTGCACTCGTATTCCAGAAGCTATCCCCCCCCTGTCTAGTTGGAGCCAGGAGTACGTAAGAGAAGTAGATCTCGAAACTGGAGCTCCAGCCAGGCAAGTTTGTTCAAAAGGAGTTATCGGTCTAAAGAACTGGTTTTTAAGCTGGGAAACCTGTGTGTAGTTATGCAGCTGGCGGTAGGTCCAAAATGAAAGTGAACTCTGAGGGTTTACATCTCTTCTTAAGGAATCAAAGGGTTTTAAGGTGTCAGCCTCTACACAATGTGTCATTAAGAGGGGCATCGATTTGTCAGTGGGTGCAGAAAGGTGCAAGTCCATCCCGGGCAGGAAATCCGGATTGCAAGTAATAGGGGTAAGCGGACCGGGACATGAGGACAATTTATGATGTTTAATCATCGTATGAAACGCTCTAAGCGTAGACCCCACCAGGGGATGCTGCCGCAGATTCTGCGGGAGTTTCCCCCAGGGAATCCAAGGTAGGAATCTAAGGTGTAATATGGACGATGTTTCCTCCAGTGTAACCCAATCCTTCTGCCCCCTGTGACAGTTCCAGTCCACGATTCTGGCTAAGTGTATCCCGGAGTGGTACAGTTTAAAATCAGGCAGGCCTATACCCCCCTCTTCTTTAAGTTTTGAAAGCGTGTCCAGCTTTATCCGAGGTTTTTGCCCCTTCCAAATAAAAGTGAGTACAATAGCCTGAAGTCGTTTAAAAAAGAGACCTGGGAGTGGGATAGGTAAAGTGTGAAAATGATATAGGATTCTGGGTAAAATTACCATCTTTAGTATGGCAGCTCTGCCAAACCAAGAAAAGGGTCTAAAAGTCCAACCTTTAAGATCTACTTGAATTTTTTTTAGCAAAGGGAGGAAATTAATGTTGTAAATATCCCCAAAGTTAGCCGCCAATTTGATTCCTAAATAGGTAATAGATGAAGTTACCCACTTAAACGAGCAGGAGGAGCGTGCACTCTCTAGGGACTCAGATGAGAGTGTAAGATTAAGGGCTTCCGATTTAGAGTCATTAATTTTCATATTGGAGATATAGCTGAAAATTTTAAAGGCTTTAGAAAGATTCGGAATTGAATCATGAGGCCGTGTCAAAAAAAATAAAAGATCGTCAGCGTATGCTGCCATTTTAAAGTCACGCTGACCTATCTGGAAGCCTTGTACCTCCGGATTTGACTTGACTGTGCGAATAAAAGGTTCTAAAGATAGAATAAATGAAAGAGGGGAAAGAGGACATCCCTGCCTTGTGCCATTATTTATATCCACTGCTTCTGAAAGAGTGCCGTTGATTTTAAGCTGTGCCCGAGGTTTATGGTATAGGGCCGATATCCACGCCATCATGTGTGATCCCAACCCAATATGTCTGCAAGTAGCAAATATATAGTCCCAGGCAACACGGTCGAAGGCCTTCTCCGCATCGGTTGAGAGGAGAAGGCCCTCAATTCCCCGAGTATGTGCGTAATGAACCAAATTAAGGGCTTTTATGACATTATCCCGTGCTTCCCTTCCTGGCATGAATCCCACCTGTTCTGGGCCTATAAGTTTTGAAAGGAAAGGTGTCAGTCTGGAAGCTATTAATTTCGCCAGTATTTTTAGGTCCAAGTTCAACAATGAAATCGGCCTGTAACTTGTACAATCAGTAGGGTCCTTCGCTGGTTTAGGGATCAATGTTACATATGCCGTCATAAAAGAGCTCGAGGTTGATGAAGAAATTCGGATATGTTCCAGGGCACGAAGTAGGGGAGCTTTCAGGGTGTCTATAAAAGTTTTATAGTAATGGGCCGTAAACCCATCCGGGCCTGGGCTTTTGCCCGGTTTTAGAGTCTTAATTACCCCCATAAGTTCTTCTTCTGAAATCGGCACTTCCAAGCAATCGCTCTCAGCCGGTGATAGAGTGGGCATGCCACTCCCTACGATATATTCTCGTAAAACGGATTCTCTATTTACCTGAAGCTCTGATGGTTTATGAATCAAGGGGAGATTATAAAGCTTAATGTAAAAAGCATGAAATTGTGACGCAATCTGGTCCGTTTTTTGTATAAGTTGACCCTTAGATGTATTAATGGAAAGAATAGAATGTGCATGAGAAATTGTTTTAAGGGTTTTTGCAAGGAATTTGCCACACTTATCCCCATGTTCATAATGAAAGCCCTTCTTGAAATAGAGAATATGTTTTGCTTTAAGATTAAGTAAGGAGTTAAGTTTTTCCCGCGTCTTTGACAGTTCCAACAAAAGCACCTCTAAGGCCCCATACTCACGACCAAACATGTCTGCTGAAACTGGCCCGCAGGCCAGTTTCAGCAGACATGTTTGGTCGTGTGTGGGCGCGAGCGGGCCGAATTCCAGCAAACATTTGCCCGCCGGGCCTTTTCCCAGCAGACAAATATTCCTGGACTTGTTTTAAAACAGTCCGCTGGAATTCTGCCCGCTCGGACATGTACGGTCGTCAGTACAGACCTACCGTACATGTCCAGGCGCCCGCCGTCCCTCGCATGCGTCGAATGACTTCGACGCATGCGTGGAAGCATTTTAAAGGCGGGCCGCCCACGTCGCCGCGTCATTGTCGCGGCGACACCGCGTCATCGACGCGGCGACACCGCGGACACGCCCCGCGTATTGTTTACGCGCGGACTTCTGTACGATGGTGTGTACAACCATCGTACAGAAGCCCTCTGGCAGACATGTATGGTGAAAACGGTCCGACGGACCGCTTTCACCATACATGTTTGTCCGTGTGTACCCGGCCTAAGTGTGACTGTTTATGTTGGCTTTCCAAAGAAGCAATTTTTTCCGCCAATGCCGAAATAACTTTATCGGCTTCTCTTTTCTTAAGGGAACCAAGGCGCATAAGTTCGCCGTGTAGGACACACTTATGGGCCTCCCAGATCATCAGAGGTGACATATCCTCTGTATTATTAAGCTGAAAATATAATTTGAGCGCCTCGTGAATTTGTTGGCAAGTAGAGGGGTCCGTCAATAGGGTGGAATTCAACCGCCAGCTGCATGACCTAGGGGGCCTATCTAATTGTGATAGGGAGATCGATACCGGACAGTGATCCGAAAGGGATTGTATGCCTATATTAGCTGCCTGGAGCAAAGGTAAGTCACGTTGCGAAATGAACACATAATCAATTCGGGAGTGCTTTTTGTGCAACGGAGAATAGTACGTGTAATCTCTGCCTGTCGGGTATATCAGACGCCAGGCATCCACCAAGGCCAAAGAGTTCAGCTGTGATTTAATTTTCTGTATAATAGAATAAGAAATGCTAGACCTGCCATTAGAGGTATCTTGTAGGGGTAACAACGGGATATTAAAATCTCCACCTAAAATAATACAACCAGTGGCAAAGCCCTTTAGTTCATCTATTAAATGACGACAAAATGCAAGATGGCCTGAATTAGGGAAGTAAGCATTTGCCAGGGTAATCTCTCTATTATGCCACTTTCCTCTGAGGAACAGAAATCGCCCCATAGGGTCAGTGCATTGCTGGGACACTTTAAAATTTGCATGTTTATGCAACAAAATAGACACTCCTTTGGACTTAGAGTTGGGGTTTGGCGCATGGTATACCTCAGGGAAGTGTCTATCAAATAATCTAGGTACAGAAGAAGATTGGAAGTGGGTTTCCTGGATAAACACAAAAGCAGGTTGAGCTTTTTTCAATTCTCTTAAAAGTGATACCCTCTTTTCCGGAGTGTTGAGGCCCCTTAGGTTATGAGAGATCAGGGTGGGATGTTTGCTTAGTGAGTGATAAGCCATTTCAGCACAGTGTCAATTAACCCAGCCCAAAAAAAAAAAAAAAAAAAAGAGAAAAGTCTCCTGAATAAACAGGCTAGATATAAACAAAAACCAATCGAGCACTCCTCTACCGCTGTAGAGGGGCTCCTCCAATTGTGTCTAACCAGGGGTACACGGGCAGAAGAAAAATAGCCCCGTTGAACACCCGGGGTAGACACAGTGTGGGGTACGTGGGAGAGGCCCGCGAAATGGTCAGAAAACACAATGTATTTAATAAATCTTAATAACGAAAAAGCAACTACTCCCACCCGCAGCCTAGAAAACAACATATTATACAGCATAGAACATTGACCCGTAAATTTATCAAAACGTGCATGGATCAAACACACAAAAAAAAAAGGACCAAAATGTTTCCAGCATCCCAGAAGTGCAGAGAGCAATCAAATAATCAGACCACCCTATCCAATGTACTCAAATACACAAATTGCAAGCCATCAATTCATGTACAACAGACGGGGAATGGTCCCAACAATGAACTATACTTAATCTGGGGCCCAAAAAAAGGCAAGCTGAAAATATAACGGAGAGAAGCAAAAAAAATAAAAAAAATTCCTTTTTTTTTTTCTTTTCTTTTCTTTCCTTTCCCTTTACAATTCAAAAAGTCCTTGAAGCAAGGATGCGGCATCTTAGGTGTATTCTCTTGCCCTCGTGCTTCTGGTCACCTGGACCTGTCTTTCGGGGTCCACACCCTGATGTTTTGGATATTTCCCCTTCTTCAGTACTTGTGTAGTTGGGGTTGATTGTTGTAAAGCAGGTGGATTAAGGCGGTCTAGAGGGAACCTAAATTCCCTATACCAATCTGGTAAGTCCACCGGTGGTAGATGAAGAGCTTCCTGAATTGCGATAATTCATCCGGGGTCTTAAGGGTGTGGGAAACTCCCTCCACATTGACCGAGAGAGCAAAAGGAAACTTCCATCTATAGGTGAGCTTATGCTCTCTAAGTATATCAAGTAAAGGGCGCAAGGCTCTTCGATTGCCCAAGGTAATGGGTGAAAGATCCTGAAATAAGGAAATCTTCTGCTCATTAAAGAAAATCAACTCATTTTGACGCGCATGTGCCATAATGTCCTCCTTAAGCTTGAAATTCTGAATACAGCAGATAATGTCCCTAGGAGGCGCTGATTCACTTGGACGCACACAAAGTGCCGCTCTCAGCGTGACTATCCCACTTCTATGCCTCCTTGAAAAAACGCTACGGGCGATGATGGAAGAGGATGTGGCACAGGAGAAAGAGGAGGAGGAGGAATCGGGATCATTTGCAAGGCTTTCAGGGCAGTCATTCACAAGTGGCTCCGAGGGTGGGTTCGTGCACCAACAAAGGCCAGGTACACAATTGTCTAGCAAGGGCACAGTTCTGGAGGATGACACGGTGGAGGATGAGGAGGATGAAGACATGGAGGAGGAGGAGGAACCATGTTCACAGCAGGATGGCATCCAGACCAGCTCATGGCCATTACTGGTGCGTGGCTGGGGGGATACAGAGGACACAGATGATACACCTCCCACAGAGGACAGCTTTTCGTTGCCTCTGGGCAGCCTGGCACACATGAGCAATTACATGCTGCAGTGTCTCCTCAACGACCGGCGTGTTTCGCACATTATGACAGGTGCTGATTACTGGGTGGCCACGCTGCTGGATCCCCGTTACAAGGACAATGTACCGTCCTTAATCCCCTCACTGGAGCGTGAACGCAAGATGCACGAGTACAAGCGCACGCTGTTAGACGCGCTGCTGGTGCAATTCCCACCTGGCAGCGGGGCCACAGTGGAAGCAGAAGGCGAAGGCAGAGGAGGAGGAAGAGGTCGCCAACGCAGCAGGGGCACCGCCAGCACCTCAGAAGGCAGGGTTAGCATGGCCGAAATGTGGAAAAGCTTTGTCAGCACGCCACAACAAACAGCACCACCAGCTGATATGGAACGTTTTAGCAGGAGGCAGCATTTCAGCAACATGGTGGAGCAGTATGTGAGCACACCCCTACACGTACTGAATGATGGCTATGCCCCCTTAAACTTCTGGGTCTCCAAATTGGGCACATGGCCTGAGCTTGCCCTTTACGCCTTGGAGGTGCTGGCCTGCCCTGCGGCCAGTGTATTGTCTGAACGTGTATTTAGCACGGCAGGGGGTGTTATCACAGACAAGCGCAGCCGCCTGTCCAGATCCAATGTGGACAAGCTCACGTTCATTAAAATGAACCAGGTATGGATCCCAGAGGAGTTGTCCGTACCTTGTGCAGAATAGACACCGGGCCGGCCTTACCCAGCCATTGTTTTTTTCTAAGCTTTCTAGGGTTGCCATCTCATCCCTTTCAAAGCAAAAACATATTAATTACACAGGTTCTCTGGCTGATTAAGGTGCTGCTAATTAAACTCACTTGGTGCCTTATCGACATCAAATTAGCCCCAGAACCTGTGTAACTCTGTGTTCAGGTTTAAAGGGATGAGGTAGCAACCCTAGATCTGTCTCACTATTTTGGGGTTTACCCTAATTTAAAAAATAAATCAATTAAAAACCAAAATCTGCTGTGTTGGCTACCTCCTCCTCCTCCTCCTCCACCGCCGCTTCCACCTTCAGTCACATTCTTAGGCTTGCGCACTGCAACTGCTTTCTTTAAGTCCCACCAGAGGTTCTCAATCGGATTTAAGTCTGGTGACTGCGATGGCCACTCCAAAATGTTCCAGCCTTTAATCTGCAACCATGCTCTAGTGGAGTTGGAGGTATGCTTGGGATCATTGTCCTGTTGAAAGGTCCAACTTCTCCCAAGCCTCAGGTTTGTGATGGACTGCATCACATTGTCATCCAATATCTCCTGGTACTGAAGAGAATTCATGGTACCTTGCACACGCTGAAGCTTCCCTGTACCTGCAGAAGCAAAACAGCCCCAAAGCATGATTGACCCCCCGCCATGCTTCACAGTAGGCAAGGTGTTCTTTTCATCATAGGCCTTGTTCTTCCTCCTCCAAACATAGCGTTGATCCATGGGCCCAAACAGTTGTCATTTTGTTTCATCAGTCCACAGAACACAATCCCAAAACGTGTGTGGTTTGCCCACATGACTTTCGGCATACTGCAGTCGACTCTTATTCTTTGGAGACAGCAAGGGGGTGCGCCTGGGAGTTCTGCCATGGAGGCCTTCATTACGCAGTGTGCGCCGTATTGTCTGAGCAGAAACTTCAGTACCCACATCTGACAAATATTTTCTCAGTTCCTCAGCAGTCACACGGGGACTTTTCTCCACTCTACGCTTCAGGTAGCGCACAGCAGTCGAAGTCAGCATCTTCTTTCTGCCACGACCAGGTAGCGTTTCAACAGTGCCCATTGCCTTGAATTTTGCATTTACTACTGTATTACAAAACCAATTGATGTCATATTAGTTGCATATGGTTCTTTATGAAGTCCTTGTAGGATTTCATTCTGAATACAATTACAAATGTACACTAAATTCCCTAAAACCCTTTACAGCTTTGGGGGGTTCAATAATTTTGAACAAAACTGTATGGACCTCGTCCTCAAAGGTCAAAAATCATTATATTATTATTTTTTTATGTTATTTTAAGTTATTTCCCTATCCACATTTATTTCCAGAGTACTTGCCATGCTCTTCCCGACATTTTGCTGCCATTTGCAGCCCTCCAGCCCTTTCCCTTAGTTTTTTAGAGACATTATTGTAGTCAAAAGTCCGGGTCCCCATTGACTTCAATGGGGTTCGGGTCAAAGTCCGGGTTCGGGTTCGGTCCCGAACCCGAACTTTTTTTTCAAAGTCCGGGTTCGGGTTGAACAGAAGACTCTAGTTGTGAGTCTTCTGTTCTTCCTTTTGGGTCCATAATCATGGATTACTTTGACAGCATGCTTGCTATCAGTGTAGATGTTGGCTGTTTGATCCTTTGCAGTCTCACTGGCTCTTGTGAGTGCTACCACTTTAGCAACCTGCGCTGAAAGTGAATAAGGGAGTAGTTGGATCTCAATCACTTCCTCCAATGTTGTCACCGCATATGCCATTCTTGGGACTCCATCTTTGTACAAGCATGAACCGTCCACAAACAGGATTTGATAGATCAGTATTTTCAAGAGTAGTTTCCTTTACTGGGGAATTTTGCTGCATTTCTTCCATAAGTTTGAAGCAGATCTGGTCACCCTCCTCTTTGAGGTCTTCTTCTCTCTCTAGGAAAAAAAGCTGGCAAGCTTGATTGTAGTACATCTTTTTACTTCCATTTCTCCTAATTCAAGCGGTATTGCTTCATAACATTCATTCCAAAGCATGTCTTCTCTTTTGTACAGCACCACTTTCACAGGTTGCAGCTGCAGTTTTCTTTTTGTGTTCTTCCCACAGCATGGATCTTGGTGCATCCACCAGCCAAATCTATTTTTATACATGGCTTGAAAGGGTTTGCAGTCAACAGGACAGGATGAAGAGGTTTTACGCCATTTAAGAATGCAGGATATAGAAAACATGACAACAATCTTCTGGAAAGTCAACCTTCAGGGAAAAACTGTTCAGACAAATTGGACACCTCTTAGTTGAACTTAATGTTAAAGTACTGGCACCAGTCCCATCTTTGCCTTCGTCACCATCTTTTTCTTCATGTTGCTGGTCTTTCAGATGAGCATAAACGCTTGCTCCTCATCCTTCCCACTAAACCTAATAATGTCATTTATCTCAGCAGGATCAGAAATGAATGCAACCATAAAATCACCATCCAAACAAAGGCTATTGTAGCTTTGATTCCTCAACTGCAATTCTGTTATTCCATCATAACGTTAGTTGAAGTGGAAAGCGTAATATTACAAAACCATCTTTACCATCTGTCTCAGAGATGTACAAATTAACTTCTGTGTGCTCAGAAAGTTCATGCTGGTTTACTATTCATTCGTCATCGCTCTTTCTTCTGCTTACGTCTGTCAGGCAATCTGCATTTTCTGGCCAATCCTGCCACAATTCTAGCATTTCCTGGTTTCTTTTTGAGAAACCGCTCCTTGACCATCATATTGGGCTACAAAAGCATTCAGCCTTTTCTTTTTTTTCTCACATCCAGCAATCCTCATTAATAATTCTACAACATTCTGTCCACTTTCTTCATAATGCAATTCACTTTTCATGTTCACTAGCTTAGAATGGAGAGCTAAACATTTAAATAATCATGGCTACCTTTTCTTTCTTTGTTTAAAATTAATCCTAGAGTTACGTAACAAAAACTAACAATTTTAACTAGGATTTCACGTTGCCACATAAATAAACATTTCTTAGATATTCAGAACTGGCTCCTTTACACAGGTATTTAAAGGGAGGGGCATCTCACGCTTTTCTTCACACACTAACCCAAGCACAAAGGAGGGGGGAGGAAACTGCAAAAGGCAACAGGCTCATCTCATCATTATCTTACAATCATCCAAAAGTAGCATTGATTTTCTGCTTCTGAAACATTTCTTAAATATTTATATAACAACAACGGCATTGCCTGGTCTAATTCTCTAACTTTGATAGGCTCATAATTAGTTAGTTTCATCACGTTGCATACTTTCAAAAATACACATTGTACATTTTTAATTACCTTATTCAACTCTGTCATAAAAATTAACATACACAGAAACCCAAGTTGATCATAATTCCTTCTGGTACTAGATCAGCTCTGTTTTGGTCCAGCCTATAATAGTCTTGGTGTCATCTTAACCACTGTCCACATCTGTCTGTCATGTCAGTCGTAGGACTTACTTGTGCCACTTCTACCTTTCCCGGTTTGAAAGGTCCATGAGAGCACCGTACTCCCAATCTAGAGAACTCACTCTCGAGTCTCTACTTAAAAATGTATGGGTCGTCACCCAAAATTTCTCCTGGGCTAAACACAGTAGCCATCAAATGGCACTTTATTACACTTGGCCACACAGGCCTTACTCGCCACACAGGCTCACTACTACAGTCTTCTGGTCAGACCTTTTCACAAGTCTCATAAAACTACTGACACCCCAAGCATATAAACAAAACATTAGCAATCCACCAACAATGATTACTATAGACTCTATTATTTCTGCAACAAGTGAAGTAGAGGAGTTATTTGGGTCAAACAGTGTAGCATTAACATTACTCTGGTTTGCATTAATTTTATCTCACCATCTCATCAAAGGAAAACAAACACATCAGATGTCAGCCAATAGACTTCAGACACTTGCTGTGGTGGGCAGAAAGAGTCTGATAAAGGTTTTCTTACCGTGGCCACTGGTTCTGCCCACCATGGGTTTCCCATCTCTTTGGTCGGAAGTCCAATGGAACTGAATCCGAGTCACAGGCACCAGCTGTTAAATCCAATTTGGGGGTCTTAATTAGACCATCAGATGAGACAGTAGATCCACATAATTAGGTGCTTTAATTAAGACATTGCAATGGAGAAAGACAACACAGATCTTGGCTACTATAAGCGAGTAAAAGTGAAACTGTTTCTGAGCTTACAACTACGGGATATACAATTTATACGTATGAATATTCATAAGATTTGGATGTGTATCAAGTGTATTCTAGGCGTGATAAATGTGTGATCGTATAGTTTAGTCCAATCAAAGTCCATTTCTTCCTTATAGCAAGGGAACAGTTAAATGGGTGGTAACATCACGTGGCTGGCAGAAAAACCTTTTCCAGGAGTCTCTGACCAGTTCAAATTGATTTAGTAGAAAGTCTGGGCCAGATTCACAAAAGAGATACGACGGCGTATCTCCTGATATACCGTCGTATCTCTGAGAGTATCTATGCGGCTGATTCATAGAATCAGTTACGCATAGATAGCCCTAAGATCCGACAGGTGTAATTGACTTACACCGTCGGATCTTAGGATGCAATACTTCGGCGGCCGCTAGGTGGAGTTTGCGTCGTTTTCCAGTGTCGGGTATGCAAATTAGCTTTTACGGCGATCCACAAAGGTACGCGCGTTCGTTACGTCGCCGCTAGTCGGTTTTTCCCGTTGCAAAGTTAGGCCTGCTTTTTCATGGCTTAACTTTAGACGAGCCATGTTAAAGTATGGCCGTCGTTCCCATGTCGAATTTCAAATTTATTTATTTTTTGCGTAAGACGTCCGGGAATACAAAAGTACGTTACGCACATCGCCATTCAAAAAACATGTCGGGCACCGTAATTTCACGCAATGCACGTCAGGAAATTTCCTAACGGAGCATGCGCAGAACGTTCGGCGCAGGAACGCGCCAAATTTAAATGGTACATACCCTATTTGAATTAGGCGGGCTTGTGCCGGACGTCTTTATGTTACTCCGCCGCAAGTTTACACTCAAGTGCTTTGTGAATCAAGCACTTACGAGGAAAACTTGCGGCGGTGTAACTTAAAGACGATACGTTACGCCGCCACAGTTCTCTATGAATCTGGCCCTCTATTTCCAAAAGGCCTTATCAGCATTCTGTCTGATTTCCAAGGACAAAACAAAGAAGCTGTGAACATCTGTGAAAAAGCAAACAAGGGTGCACAATCAATCCAAAGTGAACGTCTATATTTATATATCTATATCTATATCAACATTATCAGACACCTAAATTATACTCAGAGAAAAGAAGAGGTAAGCAGACAGAGAGAAGAAAATAGAAGAAATGCATAGGAGGGGATAGAGAAAAGGAAAGAAAGAAACAAGCAAGTGAAGAAGTATATATACTTAGGTTGATATGAACCTGAAATATAATCAACCGAAATATAAATACACAGATGCATGGGCGTCCGCTGAACTTTTTCCAGGGGGGGCATCATTTTACGGTCACCTATGCTCCGCTTCTTTGACAATGTCATGAAGGGGAGGGGCTTAGTCATTATCCCATAAAGCGCAGGCATGTGCCCATGATATGCAGCCTCACTGTGCTGATCAAATGTACAATACAGAGGGTGTACAGTATGTGTATATAGAAGGAGTGGATGGTATTGGTATATAGAGGAAGGAAGGTGGGTATATACAGCGCTATATACAGGACAGATGATGTATATCTGCAGTCAGTGATGATGGAGGAAAACAGGAAGGAAGATGGGGTGTATATAGCTGTATACAGGACAGATGATATGATCTTTCCTATATCTGGCACCCCCCCTTCACTGATCATTTCTGTATGCACACAGCTGCCCCCTCATCTGTATATATGTCAGCCCCCCCCCTGTACACAAACAGCCTCCTCCCTTGACTTGTACTCACAGCCCCCACTTGTAAGGTCACGGTGGTCTTCCTTCTCCCAAGTCCTGTTACCACATGTCCCTTTGAAAAAACATTACATGCAGCAAAGCAAACATGAGGGTGCACATACAGGAAGCAGCCAGAGGTGGCAGTAAAGAGCTCTGTAAGCTCTGTGACACTGATTTTACAACGGCTGTGGAGCCGACTCACACAAACACAGAGTCAGCACAGCTACAGATGCGAGCATGGCAGACCCTTGCTGATTCCAGGGGGGGTCACTCGCCCCCCCTTAACCCTATGAGCGGACGCCCATGCACAGATGTATATATTAGGCAACAATAGCTATAGAGAGGACAGTGAACACTGCCCGGTTTACTAAGATGTGAACGAAATCCGTTCGCAAAGAAGCACGCCACGATTCGCACCAGGGGCAGTGCTTTGGCCTAGTGGGGAGGAGATTAGAAAGGACCGAGGGGAGCCAACCCCGCCCAGCCCAGCCCCCCTAACCCGATAACAAAAAATAAGCCTTGTAATCTTGTAACCCCGAAAAAAACATCCGGGAGAGAAGAGAAAAAAAAACACATTAAAACATAAACAGAGAAAACATACAGCCGATCCTGTGCGTTATCATAACTATAAACCCAGTTAGACATAACACCACCCTCACCGGAGCTACTCCATACGCTTAAAAACACACCTGACTTGGGCTCCCTAGATCTATGTATGAAGCTGTAGTAGTAGTAATACTGAAACCAGGGAAGGACCCTGAAAAACCTGATTCATACAGGCCTATCTCATTGTTAAATACGGATTTGAAACTCCTTACGAAAGTGATTTGCCATGCGACTCTCTGCGGTGGTGACTGCACTGGTGCATTCGGACCAGTCCGGTTTCATACCAAACAGATCTACGGCAAATAACTTGCGACGACTTTTTCTTAATATGCAGATCCCTACTGACAATCATGGACATAGAGCGATACTTTCGATGGATGCCGCTGCGTGGAGTGGGAGTATTTGTGGAAAGTGCTGGAGAAGTTTAAACTGGGCGAGGATATCATCTCCTGGATTAAGCTACTGTATAAAGCACCAAAAGCGTGTATCCGAATAAATAATACCCTTTCACCCTCCTTTGATTTACATAGGGAAATGATGCAGGGTTGCCCCCTGTCTCCCCTGCTTTTCGCCCTGGCCATAGAGCCCTTAGCGGCGGCTATAAGGGGGAATCCAGAAATACAGGGATTCTGGCGGGGAGAACTAGAAGATAAGTTGGCATTGTATGCAGACGATGCGCTGTTGTTTCTGGGAGACACGTCTGAATCCCTGACCCATCTTATGGAATTGGTTCATACTTTTGGAACCTTCTCTGGTTTTAAAATTATTTGGGACAAGTCTACCCTTCTTCCACTGGACCCGCTCTTGGGAGCTTTGCCGCAGATTGCGGACCAGATCAAAGTTGTGGATAAATTTAAATATTTAGGTATTATGGTTCACCCTAATTTAGATCAATATATTAAACTGAATGTGGATCCTGTTCTTAAAAAAATTCAAGAAAAAACAACGAGCTGGATCAAGTTACCGCTGTCCGTTGACGGGCGCTGTAACCTGATCAAAATGATCTGGAATCCTCAGTTACTCTACGTGCTCCATAATGCTCCTATCTGGATCCCCGCCCAAGTGTTTAAGAAATGCAACACTATATACCGAGCACTAATATGGAGGAAACTGGTCCCAAGAATTAAATTAGAAACTTTACAGGAGACTTGGGAGGCTTAGCAGTACCGAACCCATTTTTTTATTTTGTTGCGGCACAGCTACAACACTTGGCAGGATGGTTATGCCCGGAACCCTCGGACCCCACTAGAAATATGGTGGGAGCCCAGGTAACCGGAGATAACCTGGTGGAATGTATAGAGGCTGGGGAACTGGGGGCTATGGACCAGTACCCCACATTTATACTCATAGATAAGATTTGGAATAAAACTAAGCAACACCTGCAATATATGGGATACACTAGCTGGTCACATATATGGAGGAATAGTAACTACCCAGAACTTAATAAATTACAAAACTTCATTGATTGGGAGAGATGGGGAGTAAAGTACATTTCACAACTATATGATGGAGGGGTACTCAGGGATTTCCAGTCCCTACGTGCGGAATTTGATCAGCCCAATACATTTTTTTTTCAATACTTACAATTGCGACATGCTATTTTGGCGCAGGGTATAACATCCACATGGGAGCTCACCAGGCCGATAATGCTTATGAAGCTAACTATGGCGCCCTCCAGGAAAGGACAAATTTCGTCCTTGTATAGCGCCCTTCTTGGTCACATCTCTACGGCGATGACTTTGAAGTGTAGAGCTGGCTGGGGGGACGACATAGGATATATTGCTGATGATGAGTGGAATACAATACTAGGTAATGTTCTCAAGGTAACATTGTCATCAACTCAGCAGCTAACCCAGCTTTTCATTATTCACCGTACATATCGTACACCTGAAAAGTTGTATAAATGGCGTAGAATGGATGACCCATTTAGCCTCCGATGTCTAGTGGACAACGGGACCCTTGTTCATATGCTCTGGAGGTGTCCGAAGCTGCAGCGCTATTGGGGGGCGGTGGTGGACACTGTTAATAGCATATGGAACCTTCAACTCCCTATGGATCCTAAAATGTACATGCCATATACCTTAACTGCTATTTTAAGGAACCTATTTTTGGCCAGGAAGCTTAGTGCTAGGAAATGGCTGTCTGTAATGGCCCCCACACACACAGAGTGGATAATATCGGTAAATTATTCTCTTGTTAGGGAACAACTTACGTATAAACACCGGGGTAATTTGGGGAAGTTCGAGAATATATGGGGTCCCTGGCTGAATACCCCAGGTTTGACACCATTGCGGCTGATGCAAAGTAGAATTTTTGAAGACAGAACTGTAGCGGATATTAGGCCTGCGTAGAATAAACAGGCTAGAAGGGGGGGTAGAGGGGGGAAAAAAAGGGGGAAAAGAAAATATGTATGAAGGGTATACTTAAGTAGCTAGATTCACATACCTGGCCGCAACTTAAGGGGGTGTAGCTTAAGGCATTTAAGCTACGCCGCCGTAAGTTAGCGAGGCAAGTACATGATTCACAATGTACTTGCCTGCTAAGTTACGGCGGCGTAGCCTAAAGCGGGCGGGCGTAATGGCGCCTAATTCAAATTGAGCTAAGGGGGCGTGTTTTATGTTAATAAATGCGCCTACATTTCCCAGTGTGCATTGCACACGGGCCTATTGATTTCAACGTGGACGTAAAGTACGCAAATCCCTATTCACGGACGACTTACGCAAACGACGTAAAATTTTCGAATTTCGACGCGGGAACGGCGGCCATACGTAACATTACTATTCCATCTATTTGATGGAATAACTTTAGGCGGCCTATCTCTTACGTAAACGGCGTAAATGTACTGCGATGGCCGGGCGTACGTTCGTGAATAGGCGTATCTACTGATTTGCATATTCTACGCCGACCGCAATGGAAGCGCCACCTAGCGGCCAGCAGAAATATTGCAATCTAAGATAGGACGGCGCAAGCCGTCATATCTTAGATATGTTTAAGCGTATCTCTGTTTGAGAATACACTTAAACATAGGTCGGCGCAGATTCTGAGTTAGGTCGGCATATCTACTGATACGCCGGCCTAACTCTTTCTGAATCTGGCTAAAGGTTTTTAGACAAATAGGTAGATTCATATAGATGGCCGCAACTTTAAGGCGGCGTAGCTTATGGCATTTAAGCTACGCCGCCGTAAGTTAGCGAGGCAAGTATATGATTCACAATGTACTTGCCTGCTAAATTACGGCGGCGTAGCCTAAAGCGGGCGGGCGTAAGGGAGCCTAATTCAAATTTGTCTAAGGGGGCGTGTTTTATGCTAATGGAGCTTTTGGGGACGTTTTTGACTTTTTTTAACTGCGCATGCGCCGTGCGCCTTCATTTCCCAGTATGCATTGCGGCTATGTCCGCCGCACGGGCCTATTGATTTAGACGTGGACGTAAACAACGTAAATCCCTATTCACGGACGACTTACGCAAACAACGTAAAATTTTCAAATTTTGACGCGGGAATGGCGGCCATACTTAACATTACTATTCCATCTATTTGATGGAATAACTTTAGGCGGCCTATCTCTTACGTAAACGGCGTAAATGTACTGCGGCGGCCGAGCGTACGTTCGTGAATAGGCGTATCTACTAATTTACATATTCTACGCCGACCGCAATTGAAGCGCCACCTAGCGGCCAGCCTCAATATTGCAACCTAAGATAGGACGGTGCAAGCCGTCGTATCTTAGATATGTTTAAGCGAATCTCTGTTTGAGAATACACTAGGTCGGCGCAGATTCTGAGTTAGGTCGGCGTATCTACTGATACGCCGACCTAACTCTACCTGAATCTAGCTAATAATGCACCCAATATAGTGCTGAAGAATACAGAGGTGCTGTATGGATATGTATGTGTTCCTGAAGATATGTGAAACCTGTGGTGCAATATACCATGTAATAATTTGTAATGTATTTTAAAGGAAAAAAATAGTAAGTATGTGTTTTGTATGTCAGAATTTCAATAAAAAAGTATCTGATTAAAAAAAGACATAACACCCCCCTTAAACCACTCTCCCTATTATGGAAAGAGATTTCTCTGTGTAAACAGAAAAAACACTGCGCTAACGTGTGAAATCTATTAAGTGTCAAACCATGTGAAATGAAATAAGAAGCTGCCAGTATTAATTACTAAATACCATAGTAAACAAGAAAGCAAAAAAACAAAATAATACAGCGCTACTAACTTGACCTGTGAAAAATGTGTGTGTGAGACAAATAGCCAATAATAATTGTAAACATAATAAGTGAATTGAAAAATTAAATTGAAAGTTCAGAATATAAGACCCATCCAAATGAATGAATGAGTATAGTATAAAGAATAGTCCATAAAAAATCAGTGAGTTGAGTCCATCTAAGTAACCACCAGTATCTGCGTTTAAAAAGATCCTCCACCGGAGATGAAGAAGAAAGACACCCAATGCGTGGGAAATGAAATCTCCTTACCAGAGAAAAAGACCGGGCTTTCAACGGTCTTATAAGATGTGAGGATGTTTAAAGTCTTCCCTGAAAAGACTACTCCAGATACTGCTACTACACCAGCACAAGAACTCCAAGGGACAAGATCCTAATCAAATCCACTCCAGTAAGCAATTGGCGTTGATGAAATTCATAAAATAGAGAATGATGGGAAACCACATAGTGCGTTACTGTATAAGAGGTTGATTTAATAAAAACAGGTGTGCACTTACAATAAAACCTTGATACAATCGCATGTGGGATATGGCGTGGAGAGGATGGCGTTTCCTCGAATCCTCCGTCTGCTTCGTGCCTCCGTTCGTCACGTGTCTCTCCGTCTAGCGTGATGACGTCACTACGGCTAAGCTCCTCCTACGCGTTTCATCGCAATACGGACGTCTACGGGGATAGGCTGCCTAGGCGAGCGTCATCACAAAGCTCTCTATATATAGCCCCATCCGCCATGATGGATGAGGGCAAAATAATAGGAACTATGGGAGAAAAAGGACGGAGCGTGCACGTATTAACGTGCGACGCACAAAACAAGCAAATTGCGGAAGAGAATAATGATAGTAATAGTAAGATGGATGCCATCTTGTGGACAAAAAGGAGTAAAACACATGGACGGAGTATATGCAGCAGCAGAGGAAAAACAAGGAAATACCATATCAGCTTCACATAGCATAAAATTTCTTACTAAAAATCAATTTATAACCTATAGAAATATGAATCATGAGACATATATATTATCTCACAAGATATTAATTCAAAGTCTTAAAAGAAAATTATATCATTTGAGATATACATTTCCATAATTAACCACTTCGTTACCGAGCCTGTTTTTCAGATTCAGTGTTTACGAGACTAAAACAGTTTTTTTTGCTAGAATATTACTTAAAACCCCCAAACATTATATATATATTTTTTTCTAACACCCTAGAGAATAAAATGGCCTAAGGCTAAAATTATTGCTCTCGCTCTAACGATCGCGGCGATACCTCACTTGTGTGGTTTGAATACCGTTTTCATATGTCGGCGCTACTCGCGTATACGTTCGCTTCTACGTGCGAGCTCGTCGGGACGGGGCGCTTTAAAAAAAATTTTTTTTGCTGTTCGCATTTATTTTTAGTTATTTTACAATTTTTAACACTGAAATAAAAAAAAATAAAAAAATGATCACTTTTATTCCTATTACAAGGAATGTAAACATCCCTTGTAATAGAAAAAAGCATGACAGGTCCTCTTAAATATGAGATCTGGGGTCAAAAAGACCTCAGATCTCATATTTGGGCTTAAATGCAAAAAAAAAAAAAAAAAAAAAATTGGAAATGTCATTTTTTCAAATGACAAAAAAAAAAAAATGTCTCTTTAAGAGGCTTTGACGTCACTTACGTCCAGCAGAGCTATAGGGGACGGGCGAAGGAGATTTTTCCTTCAGTCTCGTCCCCGCTCAGCTGCCGGATGGTCGCGATCCCCTCCGCCGCTACCGACGGCTCCGGTAAGCGGCGGAGGGCGCGGGACAGCGGCGGGAGGGGGGGGGGCCCCCTCTCCCGCCACCGATAACGGCGATCTCGCGGCGAATCCGCCGCGGAGACCGCCGTTATCGTGTACAGGACCGTCGGCACTAAAGATGGATACCTCAGTTGTGGCAGGAGCTGCTGCCGTTACTGAGATATCCATCTTTAAAAACAGGACGTATTTTGACAATAGGCTGGAAAGCAAGTGGTTAAAAATATGAGAATTAAAAACACCTATTAATAAAGAGGAAGAAGGGTGGATAATGGAAGGGTGAAACAAAAAAGAAGTGGACAGGACAAAAATCATGCATTATTTAAAAAACAATTGATGTCCCAGTCCACATTTAACCCATGAGGCCTATAAAATCGCATATTAAAAATCCAGCGGGTCTCAAGCTGGGAAATGGTACGCACTTTATTTGTACCTCTCCAGTGTGGACACAATTTTTCCATAGGTAGAAAAAGTGTCCCTTCAGTGCTTTTAGCATGATGCTTCGCAAAGTGTTTAGATAAATTGTGTTTAGGGAATCCTCTACCAATATTGCCTACATGTTCATTCAGTCTAATATTAACAGCTCGTTTGGTCCGACCGATGTATTGTTTTTTACAGGGACACTGTATTAAGTAAACCACATGATCGCTGGTACAGGTGATAAATGACTCAATATTATATACTTTAAGGGTCTGAGTAGATTGAAAAGATGTGAGTTTACGTCCCTGGAATACATTAATTTTGCAAATATTGCACTTGCGGCAGGGATAAAAGCCTTTCATTTCTTGAAAGAAATGCACCACCTTAGGGGGATCGATAATATTTGGGGCGATTTTTAGACGTAATGACGGTGCTCCCCTAAAGATTACTATGGGTTTCTCTGGGATGATGGATCCCAGTATTTGATCATTCTTCAGAACACCCCAGTGTTTTCTTAAGATCTTTTTTACAGAGAAGTGTTGATCAGAAAATCCAGTAATCAAAGCAAAGCTAAAAAAATCTTTATCATTAGTAACAGTCTGTTTTGAGGTTAGAAGCTGATCCCTATTCAGAGTACTGATAGCCAAAATGGTTTCATCAATGCTATCCTCTTTGTAGCCTTTATCCAAGAATTTCTTCTTTAGAGTTTGGGCCTGCTGATGGAAATCATGTAGAGAAGTGCAGTTACGTCTAATTCTCTGAAATTGTTCTTTTGGGACAGCCTTAAGCCATTGTGAATGGTGGCAGCTCGTAGTGGGGATATATGCATTGCGGTCCGTTTCTTTAAAATGAGTCATGGTGGTTATTGTCCCATCCTTAACCGTAATAATAAGATCCAAGAAATTAATCGTTGATTCACTAATATCATACTTTAAAAAAATTCCTCGGTCATTGATATTCAAACTAGATAAAAAACTATCAAGGGACAGGGTGTCACCCTCCCATATCACCAAGATGTCATCAATATATCTTTTCCATAATTTAAGATGACTGGGAGGGTTAACATCAATAACTTCTCTTTCCCAAAAAGACATGAACAAGTTTGCCACACTAGGGGCAAACTTGGCGCCCATCGCTACTCCGCATTTTTGCAAATAATAATCTCCAGCGAACCAGAAATAGTTATGGCTAGTTGCAAATACCAAGAGATTGGCAATAAAATCTCTTTGAATAACTGAAAGTGAACTGTCTTGCTGTAAATAGAAGCGGACTGCTTCCAAACCATGATGGTGTGAAATAACAGTATACAGCGAATTTACATCCGCAGTAGCTAATGTAAACCCATCCCTCCATTCACAATCTTTCAATAAATTAATAACCTGGGTGGTGTCACGCAAATAAGATGGAGTAGTAGTGACCAGTGGCTGCAAAAATTCGTCTATGTATTTGCCAATACGCGCCGTTATAGAATCCAAACCACTAATGATCGGACGACCAGGTGGATTGGTGGTACTTTTATGCACCTTGGGCAGATAGTATATCACTGGCACTCTCGGTGCTGATGGAATTAAATGAGCTTTTTCTTTTTTATTTAGAACACCCAATGAGAAACCTTCATTTATTAAGGCCTGAAGTTCTTTCTTATATTTAACCGTAGGGTTATTAGCTAAAAGGCTATAAAGTGGCGGTGTCAGACAAAAGCCTATGCATTTCTGCTATATAATCACTCTTATCCAGAACCACCACCCCTCCGCCCTTGTCCGCTGGGCGTACAACCAAATCGTTACGTTTACAGATCTGTTTCAATTGACCCTGAAATTCAAATGTGTTTCTGGATCTAGGAATTTTGAGATCAGCTATATCTTTTAAGACAAGTTCCTTAAATGTCTGCAAAGAAGGGGAAATAAAACCCGGGGGGTTATACAAAGAGGCATTTGACAATTTGGTGTGTCTGGTTGGAACCACAACATCACCAATTGGCAAACCCCCAGATGGTGGTATAGTAGAGCATAGCGATGGACCTGTGTACGTGACCTTATTTAGGCCACTGACACCCATAGGGTTAAGAATGAAGTGCCTCTTGATGTTCAATTTCCTAACCAGTTTGTGGGCATCTATAAAGGTCTCAAATTTATCAAGGGTCCGTGGGGGAGCAAACTTTAGATCTTGACTGAGGAGGGCCTGCTCACCCAACGAAAGTTGGGCTGAACTAAGATTAAAGACTCCTGAGATATTTATCGTTTTCTTTTCTTTGAACCTGATCCTCCTCCCCCCTCTGACACCCCTCTTTCTTCGTTATTTATCGTTTTCTTTTCTTTGAACCTGATCCTCCTCCCCCCTCTGACACCCCTCTTTCTTCGTGAGTCCTTTTTGGTCTGGTGTTGTCCATGGGAAAAAAAAACGAGGTGACTGGTTCCTTTCATACACTGGGGGTGTGTCATATTCCTGCCTGAACCTTCTTGAATGATCAATATATTGTTCAGGATGTCTAGACATACTAGACTCATCCACCCCATCATCGCCCCCATGATGCATAAGGGGGACGAATCTATTATGGACTGGAATATGACTATTTCTAGGGGTATATCCAGAGTTCTGAACACCATGATATGCCCCTCGTGTATCACGGTTATCACCTCGGTCTCGACTGGGATAAGTATACCCCTGGTGATTCCTACGTGGGGAGTAGTAAGCATTGTCATGGATCACATGACCATGAAATCCACGGTCATCATCATA
Organism: Rana temporaria; assembly: GCF_905171775.1. Taxonomy (NCBI): domain Eukaryota; kingdom Metazoa; phylum Chordata; class Amphibia; order Anura; family Ranidae; genus Rana; species Rana temporaria. Next base: position 150,727,429 of record NC_053496.1, read on the forward strand.
GTAGGAAGGCCTCCTCCTACGAGGTGGGTAGTGATTTGCACCACCCCCATGTTGAACATTAAGTGGTTCAACCCGAGGTCCCTGTTTCTTAGGTCTATTATGGCCTTTTTTTGGTTTCACCGTAGTGTAACCATGGGTATGTGGGACATTAGTATGTCCAGTTCCTCTCATAGTGGAATTTAAACCAGAGGAAGGTGGGACCTGTGTAGAAATGACCCCTTCCTGGGTGGCATTAATCTGATGGGGCATAGAACCCGAAGAAACTTCCATAGTTTCTTCTGTTTTAGCCTGCCATTTAAACACTATTTTATTGGAGTAATCAACAAAATCCCTGTTATACTTTTTCTTTTTCTTCAGTTTTTGTTCTTGGTCCTCCTTTTCTAAAAAGATTTTTAGAGAGTTAGATTTTGTTTTATAGATTTCCTGTTCCTTAAACGGAGTGAGTTTCTCGTTGAGTTTAGTCACCTCCTCGTTAAGAGATCTTAATTTCCCACGTTTTTTATCGATTAAAAACTGTAAAAATTTAACACCAGTACCATTAAAATAAGAGAACCATCCCTCTAAGTCAGTTTCGCCCTTTTGAGGACTTACTTCCCATCTGAGACTGCGAGGGACCATTTTTAAACTAACATATTGTTCAAGATATGCTATGTCCCATCCTGTATGCAATTCTGAGACTAGAAGGTTTTTTAATCTGACAAAAATTCCTCCAATCTCATCTGATTGTTCTCCTACATCATCAAACACTCCATCCAGATTAATATTATACTGTGAGCGAAAATCAAAAATGTCCATTATAGACCGAAAGCAGCAGTGTTATGGTAAAAAACAAAGTATGGAAAGAGATTTCTCTGTGTAAACAGAAAAAACACTGCGCTAACGTGTGAAATCTATTAAGTGTCAAACCATGTGAAATGAAATAAGAAGCTGCCAGTATTAATTACTAAATACCATAGTAAACAAGAAAGCAAAAAAACAAAATAATACAGCGCTACTAACTTGACCTGTGAAAAATGTGTGTGTGAGACAAATAGCCAATAATAATTGTAAACATAATAAGTGAATTAAAAAATTAAATTGAAAGTTCAGAATATAAGACCCATCCAAATGAATGAATGAGTATAGTATAAAGAATAGTCCATAAAAAATCAGTGAGTTGAGTCCATCTAAGTAACCACCAGTATCTGCGTTTAAAAAGATCCTCCACCGGAGATGAAGAAGAAAGACACCCAATGCGTGGGAAATGAAATCTCCTTACCAGAGAAAAAGACCGGGCTTTCAACGGTCTTATAAGATGTGAGGATGTTTAAAGTTTTCCCTGAAAAGACTACTCCAGATACTGCTACTACACCAGTACAAGAACTCCAAGGGACAAGATCCTAATCAAATCCACTCCAGTAAGCAATTGGCGTTGATGAAATTCATAAAATAGAGAATGATGGGAAACCACATAGTGCGTTACTGTATAAGAGGTTGATTTAATAAAAACAGGTGTGCACTTGCAATAAAACCTTGATACAATCGCATGTGGGATATGGCGTGGAGAGGATGGCGTTTCCTCGAATCCTCCGTCTGCTTCGTGCCTCCGTTCGTCACGTGTCTCTCCGTCTAGCGTGATGATGTCACTACGGCTCTCCCTATTAACCACCAGCCATAGGAAGCCAGTAGAAAACAGTAAACCCCCCGACCCACCCAGCCCCCCCCCCAAACCCAGCCCCCCATCCAAGATGACTACACCGGATTCCATACCCCCCACCCCTCAAAGCGCCGGCAGGGGGAGGCGTACATCCCCTCCCCGACCCCCGAGCAGGGACCGCGGCCACAATCACCGCACCCCAGCTGAGGCATGGCGGATCCCCCCCCCCTCCAGAAAATGGGCTGAAGATCCGACCCCAGGAGAGCCAGAGTTACCTTCCCCTCTACCTTGACCCCTAAAGCATGATAAAATATGGCATAGAATGGCAGGCGTCAAACGGTGAGTGATGCATGTTACATGTTACATGACACCCGACAAACCCCCCCCCGCACCCAATCCCATAACACATGGTGAATCTGATCAGAGTAGCTGTGAGGCTGATTACCATCCTCTTGGTGGGCACTGTCAGGTTGGGGCCGGAGACATGTGATCCCGTGCCAGGGTGCCTCCTGCGGTGGTCAGAGCAACCCCCGGTCAGTTCCTGAGGCAGTAATACAGTCCCTCAGGTGGTGAGATGCAGGGGGGGAGAAATTAAGGCACACAAGACCAAAAGGGGGAGAGAGAAGAGAAAAAAAAAAGGCGGGGAGGGGGACGTGGGGGGGAGAGGCAGGCAAGCTCACAGCATATAACAGAAATAAAAAAAAACTAAAAAAAAACAAACACCAATCCATCACGTACCATCCCCTCCCCAGTTCAGCAGGGACGACATCCAGCGCAGGTGTCAGGACCATTAAGGCAAGTACTCACCGAAGCCGAGATGCTGAGGGCGGCTCACCTTTGTGACCCTGTGCAGACCACTCCCTGGAGTTAGAACAGAGGAGGGACGGCACAAGGAGGCACCAGTGCCGGGAACTGGTAGGCAGACCTGGTGCAGCTGACGAAAGCAGGGCAGGTGCAGAGGACTGGAGACAGTCGTTGATCAGGCAGGAACAGGCAGGTAAGTCCAGAAGGGACCAACAGGAAACCGGATCACAGGCCGTGGGTCAGGAGTTGGATAGATCAGAGGAAGTCCGTGAGAGCAAGCCAGGGTCAAGGGGCAAGAGACAACAGCAAATCCGATAAGCAGGCAGGGGTCAAGTGTAGGAGACGGCAGAGAATCGTCAAGGTCCAATCCGGGTCAAACAGGTCAGGGTATTCAGGTACAAGGTTCTCTCACAGGGTAAAGCTGACAACGAACCAGCCACTAGCAGAGGGGAAGGGGCTGGCTTAAATAGGCCGCACTGGCCACTGATTGGTCCAACAGTAACATGGGTTCAGAACCAGGCTCCAAGGGACAGCAAGCAATGTAATACTTGAGCAGTGGCTCAGAGGCAAAGAGCTGGACTCACAATGGACAGGTCCCAGGTTCAATTCCACCCAGAGCCAACTGGGGAAATGTGACCGTAAAGGGCAGTGCCCTGACAGTGCCCCCCCCTAGGGGCGGACTCCGGACGCCCAAACTGTACACTAGTTCCGGATGCTCCTGATGGATCAAACAGGGAGCATGTAGATCTTTACTTTTTCTTTTTTGGCTTTTTTGATCCTGAAGTTCTGGTAGGGGGCGCCCTCCTTGCTTGTAAGGCCTGTTCAAATATAACCAGATCCTGTTTACGGACCATAGTACCATCCGAGGCATACGTGCAGTCTGGAGGGAGAACTTCAACTGGGGACACAGAAACTGAGGACATAAGAACTGGGACTGGGGACACAGGAACTGAAGACACTGGGACTGAAGACACTGGGACTGAAGACACTGGAACTGAAGACACTGGAACTGAAGACACTGGAACTGAAGACACTGGGACTGAAGACACTGGGACTGAAGACACTGGAACTGAAGACACTGGAACTGAAGACACTGGAACTGAAGACACTGGGACTGAAGACACTGGGACTGAAGACACTGGGACTGAAGACACTGGAACTGAAGACACTGGAACTGAAGACACTGGAACTGAAGACACTGGAACTGAAGACACTGGGACTGAAGACACTGGAACTGAAGACACTGGAACTGAAGACACTGGAACTGGGGACACTGGAAAGGTAGGTACAGATTCTGAGGCATAGAAAAAACTTCCAATAGTACCCACTTGAAGAAGCTTTGGCCGAGGTGGGCGAGTTGGGCAAAGCGATATAAGGTGCCCGCTAGCACCACAATAAAAGCAAAGTCCATGGGCTCTTCTCCGCTCTCTTTCTGCCATAGATAGGCTGGACCGGATGACCCCGATCTGCATAGGTTCTTCCTCCTCCAAGGTAGGCGTGTGAGCATCTACAGAGATATCAAGACCTTGTGATGGGGAAGCTTCCTGGCTGGGCACATACAGGGTTTCATAATCTGGCACACACTGGGCTGGCTGGGTGTCATAACCGCACTGGGGCTTCCTATCCCTGGGTACCCGTAGGCCCTGTGAATTAAGAGCAGACCTGGGAGCGCTGGTCTTCTTGGAAACAGAAACATATGAGTCCAGCGCAGACATGAACGTCTCCCAGCTGTCCAAGACTGGACTCTTTTCCTGCAACAGCAGATGAGCCCACGATTTGATCTGCCCTGTTAGCAAATTGATGGAGGCTCGAACCTTAATATAATCCGTGGCATAGGTCCTAGGTCTGAGGGTGAACAACAGCTCACAATCGGTTTGAAAGCACAGGAAGGATGCACGGTTCCCATCGAATTTTTCTGGCATAAGAACAAATGGCTCATAATATACAGGTTCCGGGGCTGGGCGTGTTGTCTCTTTAAATTTTCGGACCTCCTGTTGTAGTTCCTGAATAGTATGGTTCAGGCTGGAGACTTGCAGAGCCAGGGAGGAGAGCATCTTGTATAAGTCTGAGGACTCCATAACATTAGTTAGTCCATTATGCAAGGGTTTACCTTCTTGCAAGTTTTGAACGGCAACCGTCAAAACAGACACCTGTTGACACAGGTTTTCAAGGGGTGAGCATGCCCTGTCGGCCTCAGACATAATGGCTGGTTCGTACTGTCAGGACCATTAAGGCAAGTACTCACCGAAGCCGAGATGCTGAGGGCGGCTCACCTTTGCGACCCTGTGCAGACCACTCCCTGGAGTTAGAACAGAGGAGGGACGGCACAAGGAGGCACCGGTGCCGGGAACTGGTAGGCAGACCTGGTGCAGCTGACGAAAGCAGGGCAGGTGCAGAGGACTGGAGACAGTGGTTGATCAGGCAGGAACAGGCAGGTAAGTCCAGAAGGGACCAACAGGAAACAAGGCAAATCCGGGTCACAGGCCGTGGGTCAGGAGTTGGAGAGATCAGAGGAAGTCCGTGAGAGCAAGCCAGGGTCAAGGGGCAAGAGACAACAGCAAATCCGATAAGCAGGCAGGGGTCAAGTGTAGGAGACGGCAGAGAATCGTCAAGGTCCAATCCGGGTCAAACAGGTCAGGGTATTCAGGTACAAGGTTCTCTCACAGGGTAAAGCTGACAACGAACCAGCCACTAGCAGAGGGGAAGGGGCTGGCTTAAATAGGCCGCACTGGCCACTGATTGGTCCAACAGTAACATGGGTTCAGAACCAGGCTCCAAGGGACAGCAAGCAATGTAATACTTGAGCAGTGGCTCAGAGGCAAAGAGCTGGACTCACAATGGACAGGTCCCAGGTTCAATTCCATCCAGAGCCAACTGGGGAAATGTGACCGTAAAGGGCAGTGCCCTGACAGCAGGACACTGTACGGTCCCGTCGGAATGGAGGAGACCGGCACCCGAGTCCACCCCCCACACCACCCCCCCTCCCTCCTCAAACTCCGGGTGTATAGCAGTTCGATCCGGATCCGCTAGGGGTAGCCTTCTGTAGCATAAACTTCTGTTATGTAGCAGGAGTGTGGGCGAGCGGTGAGACCGCAACTCATGCCAGCACAAGTACACAGGGGGTGGAATGAAACAATACGGGATGGGGGACATTCCAAAAAAACCCATAGAGAACCAAACATATGAGAGAACCAGGGGGGGCCCAGGGGGGAGGAGAGGAACGGCAGGGAGAGGAGAGAGAGAGAAAAAAAAACAGCTACTGGGGAAGCAGAGTAAGAATAGAAGCGACGGGTGGCTCACCTCGCTGGCAAACAGTGTCAGGCTTCTCTTGCCTCTTCCGCGGAAGTATACCGTGACCAGCGTCGATCCCTCTGCGGTCTGGGGGAGCGACCTCTCCGTCATCCTGGGAATCCAGAGCGGGGGGTCGACCGTTGCAGAAACTGCAGCCAATCTGGCACATCAATGGGATCTGCTTCTAGGAAGGCAAACAGGTCAGGTAAGTCGGTGAAGGCACGCAGGGTAAAAAACTGTTGCAGCTTCTTGAATGTCACAGAGATGGTTAAGCCCCATCTATAGGTAATACCCGACTGTCGGGCCACCTCCAGCACTGGTTTCAGCATGGCTCGCCTCTGCAGGATTGCCCTGGAGAGGTCAGGGAGAATTCGGAGGAGAGCACCATCAAAGTCTATGTCCCCCTTCTCCCACGCCTTCCGGAGCACTAGCTCCTTGTGCGCATAGTGATGGATGCGACAAATAATGTCCCGTGGTCTTTCCGGGTCCGTCGAGCGGGGTCCCAGTGCTCTGTGAATCATGTCAAAGGACAGGGTAGCAGGAAAGTCCTCTCCCATCAGGTCTCGGAATATGGCCAGCGTAGATACCGACAGATCCTCTGCCTCTGTGGCCTCCGGCATACCCCTCAGACGCAGGTTGTTCCTCCTGCTGCGGTCCTCCATCTCTTTTAGCTGTAGCTGCTGTGCAATGACCGCGGATGCCTGGGATGACTGTATAGCATCCACCGCTGACATTCGCTCCTCCAGCGCCACCACCGAGGTCTCTCCTGTTTCCACCCGCTCCGTCAGCGTCCTCACCTCCTCCCGAACCGCCGTGATCTCCTCCTGATGCGCCGCCTCTAGCCTGCTGGCCAGCGCCTCAAAGTCCGATCGTGTGGGTAATGCCTGGAGCAACGCCGCAGTTCGGCGTCAGCCCTCAAGGTAAGCGGAGCAATATGTGGGTGCTGAATTTCCTGAGGCCCCTAGGAGAAGACCGTGGGTGAAGTAAAGTCCAGATCTGGGGCAGCGGAGGAGGACGGGAGGAGAGGGGATCCCTGTGATCGCTGAGTATCAAGAGGGTTGTGCCTCGTGGCCTCCGCCATCTTGGTGTCTGGAGAGGCCCTGAAGTTGAAGTTGTTCCTGAAGAAGTAATTCACCGCTCAGATGCGCTTTAGGGGGGGTTCTCCGCTTATTCTTCCCTCTCCGCTTCCCAGCGGAGTACATACCGGGGGTTACCAGTCAATATCACTGGTGGAAAAGCTAGTTAGGGCCGGGCCAGGAGCTCCACAAGTATGCGACTCTACTCGTCCATATCCAGACCACGCCCCCTGAAAAACTTTTAAAAGCAGCATAGTTAATCTTTCTCCATTTATAGATCCGGCTAAGGAAGCGGTGTCTCCTTGGTTTAAGCTTGCCTGTTGTGCTCTGCGTTCTGCGCTCACCTGCACCAGGACTTGCGTCACCATCTCCGGTGTGGGATTTGGCCCATATAGGTTTAGCCTCCACATCACCTTCTGTTGCAACTCTGCTTTCTCCTGGCTGACATTCGCCATGCTGCTGGTTTGGTCGCTGTAACGGTATGGCCCGTGGGACCCAGAGGCTCTTGAAGGGTGTGGGGTACTCCTGTGTCTGCTTCACCAATGACTCTTGTGTCTAGGGTCATCCTTTGTACACTAAGGGCATAGGATGACTGAGAAATGATATCTCGGATTACATGAGATGGGACAGTAATGATAATTCACAATGTATTGCAGGATATCTTGAAATATTACAAGTTGTTGATTCTGAACCCAACAGGTCAATAGGAGAGTGACTCATTCAATGTGGAACATAGACTGTCTGCTACTGTCATGTAAACTAACCCTAGTCTGGCTTCTAAAGACCTTTTCATTGTGTGATGCTAATTAACACTGTTTTGGGTGAATTTCTATTGATGATAAATGTGTATTGTATAGCAGGTGAGAAAAGCTGGAGTCTTGATGTCTGACTTGTCAGCGGTAGCTAATTAGCTCATGTGGATTATATTGGTGCCAGAAAGTCTGACTAAAAATGTGTATTGGGCTCCTTGTGTCATGTTGTGGGTGGAGTTCAGTCATTGTTCATATTTGGTTGCTAACTGTATAAGAGCTTGAGTTTACCATTAAAAGTTCTATTCGTTTGAACCAGAGAACAGAGCTGTGTGTCTCGTTTCTGGGGAATCTGTATGGGCCATGTTCGTCTGTTGGATTGTGGAGTGTCGATAAGCCTTCATGGGTTGGTGGAATGCAATATCGTAAACGGCGTTAACCCCTGACCATTACAGTTGCCCACCATTAGTTCTGCTATGAGGGTAGCTTTATTTTCTTTGCTTGCCACCTGACCTCGGGCTTCCAGCAGATCCTTTAGCGTAGTCCTCTTTAGTCTCTCGTAATGGTGGGCCATTCACCCGCTGTCTTTATGCGTCATATTTAATCCCGCCGCTTGCCATCAGTTGTTAAGACCTGCAGTGGTTATGGTACTGCGGCCTTCTTTCTATCCCTCAATCGCCAAACTTAAGTGATTATCGCTACCATAGGAGGTAGAGGGATAGTGGAGATGAATGCAGTTTCCAGGATGATTCTTCCCAATGGTTAGAATATTCCCCCAAACATGAGCCACAACTTCATGAAGGGTGTACCAGGCATAGAACATCTTTATTGAGAAGGCAGGCTCTTATATACACCAAAAAGAACACTTGCAGTAATCAAATGGACAATGACACACTCCACCCACAACAGCATACAATGGTTACTAATGAGCCCCCCTCAATACACATCTTTTAGTAGACAGACATTCTGTCTCCGAGATAATCTACATGAGCTAAAAGTCAGATTATCTGACCTTTAGACTGTGCTACCTCACAATCCACATTTATCGTCAATAGAAATTCACACAATACAGTGTCCATTAGCATAACACAATGAAAGGTCTTTAGGAGCCATCCTAAGGTTCATTTACATCCCCGTAGCAGATGACATTACCACAGCAAGCTTTTATAGTACACCCGCCCTCTATCTGCCGGGGAGATATTGAGATCAGTTAAAGAATAAACCAATTATCTCCAGGCAGAGAGCACACAATTTTCCCAAAAGTTGGAACACCTCTTTCCACACAAGGTATCCCTACAATTACATCCCTCAGACGCCGATGCGAGCCCCGTCTGCCGGCGGCGTCCCTTGATCCTCTCTGGATAGTCCGTACTTGTGCGCATGAGCGAGAGATCGGCGTGCGCACACGTCGTGACATCACGCGATTTGCGGCGGAGAGGACGACAGTGGTCGGGGCTCTCCTGGCCTTTCCGGGACGCCGAGGGAGCCTCACATGGTCTCTGGTCCAGGGACCCTAACGCCGCCCCTTTCGGCGGGTGGGGGGGAGCTACAAGCCTGCGCTGGATCACCCAGATTGCCACTTCCAGGGCATTATTTAATGTCTGGCCACTGGGATATGTACACCATATCCCACACCAGGCTGGATGCTATTGCATCCACACCGTTTTGGCATTCCACCTCGCCTGCTCTGCAATACCTGCCGTCAGGCCCTCAACTACCTACTACGCTAAACTACATAGACAAACATCAATACACCAGGTAACATTTGCATTTGTTAACTTATATTTTACATGTATAAAACCCTACCTTTTTCATACTATTGCTATTATTGATCGTACACTTTATTTACTACTTTTGCCCATTTTTCACTGGGCACACACGTTTACCTTCACACTCACCTTCACTCTATTTATTTCACCCACACATTTATGTCAATTTACTCACATATAATTTAATTTATTTTACATCCTCACATTATAACCTCTATCCATCCATCACATTGGCAGTCTGACACTCGCATCAATGTTGCACCCCTACACACTTATTATTCACATCACACTTATACACTTTAGTACGCTTCACATTACGTCACTTTTCCCACACTTACCTTCATTCGATTACCTTTATTATTCCCTTTTGTTTAGTCACCCTTTTTGTCAATTATTTTATTACCTTTATTATTCCTTATCGTCTAGTCAACTTGTTCCTTTTTGGAATATTCAGGAATGCCTCACCTAACATTATATTTTTGCCCTTACCCTCTTATACAAATACACATTCCAGCCATCAATTTGATAGGTTTGTTTGTAATTACTCATTCAATTAACTACACATGGCTGTTCTGGGTATTCATTGCAGGTGGCGGTTCCTCCTCCGCCGGCGGGGTGTCAATTATTTGAGGCTCCTTGAAGGCCCCTATGGGTGGACCCCTCACCCTCGGGAGTACGGGGGATTTCACAGGTCCCCTCGGACTACTCAGTGACTTCAATATCGTCCATTCCATGTTTAGCGGTAAAAATATATATCCTGCTAGAATCTATGTGATGTACTACTGACATGTCATTTTTACATATTTCTATTTTTACATTATATATATTAATTTTATATTTTTGTGATATACTTTTTAGAAATAAATTATCCCCCTGAAGAGACCCCAATTGGTCGAAACGCGTCGGGGATCAACAATATACTACAATATGAAATACTATATCATGTGTAATGATTATGTCTAAAGTACCATGGAATGCGATAATTTACCATTACAACTGTTCTTATGCTGTAACTCCTATATACTGTGATATCCAAACCTTTTTTCCATTTAATAAATACTATTCTTATATAGCTACCAGTATTTTACTGTTTTGACATTGCTGCCTAAAAGCCCCACAAAAAACGGGGAAACCTTTCCATTTCCCTACAATTACATATCCCCTGATAGCCCCGATCTGGGGCACCAACATATCTAAATTTCACCCAGATCGTTCCAGGGGTTCTTAAAAAAAAACGAACCTATGAGAAAATACAGAAAAAAGTATATTTTCTTCACATATGGCTAGGCACCCGGCAGTACCGGCTGTGTGGATGGGGGATTTTAATATGACTATGGATCCTTTTATGGATCGACCGGCGCAGGCCGGGGAGGTGCCTAGGGGGTCCAGGCAGACTGAGCCGATTGCTGACGGAATTTGCCCTGGTGGATGTGTGGAGGCAGCGGAATCCCGCGGCCCTGAGCATACACCTGTCATTCGACTAGCTACGCTACTTTGTCCCGCATTGACTACATTATAGTCTCTGCATCACTCATGCCAAGAGTGGTTGGGGCTGGATTTGCGCCTAGGGCCCTGTCGGACCACTCGCCATGCTGGGTGCAGATGTCCCTCTTGGGGGAGGCTCCTAAGCGTGTGTGGAGACTTAACCCATACTGGTTGACTGCATTGATGGATCATGACAGCATAGAGAGAGAGCTGCAGTATTTATTTTCTGAAGGGCAGGATTCTAATTCACTTAACTCCCAGTGGGATGCCTTTAAACTCCATGTGTGTAGACAGGCTCAAATTTGCCACAAGGCCACCAAGGCCAGGCCTCGGGGGGGCAGTGGTGCAGGGGCGGCACGGCCGGCGCCGCTCCTGCGGCGACTTCTCGGCGCCGGCACTTGCTGCTAGGCTGGTGAGGCAGGCGGTAGCAAGCAGTAAAAGACAAGCTCGTGGCGCGCAAAGATTTCCTGGTGAAAGAAAAAAAAACTGGGCTGGCGGAGGCGGAGCCTAAAGCTATGCCTATCCTCCTCTGCGCCGACTGCGCGGCTCGGGACTGGGAGCAGGGGGTCTCTGTGAGTGAGTCACCGTGACGTGAGTGACAAAAGAGACCTGAGGAGAAGAGAGACATGAGGAGAAGAAAGACGTGAGGAGAAGAGACAATTGAGCAGAAGAGACAAGTGAGGAGAAGAGACCTGAAGAGAAGAGACCTGAGGAGAAGAGACCTGAGGAGAAGAGACCGGTTAGTGAAAGCATCTTCATTATACTGTATACTGTTGATTATCTGGCACTTTTACATGCAGCTATATGGGTGGCATATGTATACGAGTGTACAAAGGATCATCCCCTGTAATGTGTCCGCAGTCTTTGACCATCCCCTGTAATGTGTCCGCAGTCTTTGACCATCCCCTGTAATGTGTCCACAGTCTTTGACCATCCCCTGTAATGTGTACGCAGTCTTTGACCATCCCCTGTAATGTGTCTGCAGTCTTTGACCATCCCCTGTAATGTGTCCGCAGTCTTTGACCATCTCCTGTAATGTGTCCGCAGTCTTTGACCATCTCCTGTATTGTGTCCGCAGTCTTTGACCATTCCCTGTAATGTGTCCGCAGTCTTTGACCCTCCCCTGTAATGTGTCCGTAGTCTTTGACCATCCCCTGTAATGTGTCCGCAGTCTTTGACCATGCCCTGTAATGTGTCCACAGTCTTTGACCATCCCCTGTAATGTGTCCGCAGTCTCTGACCATCCCTTGTAATGTGTCCGCAGTCTTTGACCATTGCCTCTAATGTGTCCACAGTCTTTGACCATCCCCTGTAATGTGTCTGCAGTCTTTGACCATTCCCTGTAATGTGTCCGCAGTCTTTGACCATCCCCTGTAATGTGTCCGCAGTCTTTGACCATTCCCTGTAATGTGTCCACAGTTTTTGACCATTCCCTGTAATGTGTCCGCAGTCTTTGACCATCTCCTGTAATGTGTCCGCAGGCTTTGACCATCCCCTGTAATGTGTCCACAGTCTCTGACCATCTCCTGTAATTTGTCCGCAGTCTCTGACCATCTCCTGTGATCAGTGGCGGCTGGTGCTCAAAATTTTTTTGGGAGCACAAACAAACGAAAAAAAAAAAAACAGTCAGGAGAAGAGACGTGAGGAGAAGAGACAGGTTAGTGAAAGCATCTTCATTATACTGTATGCTGTTGATTATCTGGCACTTTTACACGCAGCTATATGGATGGTATATGTATACGAGTGTCCAAAGGTCTTTGACCATCCCCTGTAATGTGTCCGCAGTCTCTGACCATCCCCTGTAATGTGTCCGCAGTCTCTGAACATCCCTTCTAATGTGTCCGCAGTCTTTGACCATCCCATGTAATGTGTCCACAGTCTTTGTTTCAATCTGAATTTTATTGAATTTTAGTAGTATCTACATAGACATACATTACTACTATAATCATAGCAGTCAAGCATACATGTACATAATACATATTTTCTTATCTGTAACATATAATACCCATAGGCACATAGAAAAAAAAAGGAAGGAGGAACAAAAAAAAAAAAAGGGGGTGGGGGGGAAATAAAATTAAACAGTAATAATAATCTCCCCACCATGGCTACTCGTCTGTAAGGTTCCCTTTAACCCAGGTTGGGAATTCATCTGATTTCCGAAAGTCAGACCATGCAGACCAAGTATGAGAAAACTGCTCTTCCCTTCCCGTTTCCCGGGCCAATAGACTTTCCAAGTCTCTAGAACGTTCCAATTCCTTCACCCACTCCCCTAGGGAAGGCACTACCCCTGTCTTCCAATATCGAGGAATAACTACTCTAGCTGCTGAAATAAAGTATCCAATCACGTCCTCTCTTGCCTTTTTTAAAGGACCTGGGGTCATATTTAGAAGGGCCACTCTGGGTGATGCGCAAATTACTGTATCCTCCAATTTTCCATATAGATCGAAAATTTGTTTCCAAAACCTTCTTACCGGCGGACAATCCCACCAGACATGTAACATGCTACCTTTTGCCTCGTGACAACGCCAACAAATGTCCGGTATATTTTGATTGATTTGATGCATTATAGAAGGGCACCTGTACCATCTACTCACCAACTTATATGCCTTTTCTTGTGATCTTGTATCTATTGAAGTTTTGTGAGTCAAAATAAAGCTTTTTTGCCAGTCTGCTAAAGCTATATTCTCTTGGAGTTCTTTCTCCCACTTCCGCGTGAACGGGGGGAGATCTGGATGGATTGAAAGCAAAAGGATAGAGTAAATTATAGAAATTGAGTGTGATATTGGTTCTTCTTGCAGTAGCAAGGATTCAAATGCAGTCGGTTCAGCATAGAAATCTAGTTTCGATGGGATTGATCGTATATAGCAAAAGGCTTGATGTCTCTGCAGCCACTGCGCAGAGTTCTGAGGGGTCTTAGTCGATGGAAAATCTACCACTAGTAGTGAATCTGTCTGGAGGACTTGAGCAATTCTTCTATGGTCTTGTTTATACCAGGGCCCAAACGTGATTGAGTGTAGGGCTGGTAAAAAATCCGGCGTTCCAAAAAAGGGGGTCATAGGGCTCAATTGTTTTGATATTTTATATATGGGTATCAGTCCTTTTAATCGGATGTTATTTCTCCGATTGCGATTTTCGCTGTCTTCAATACGTAGTTGGTGTTGACGAAGACGGTGTAGGCTTACATAAGATGCGGTCTCCAAAGCAGTAATGCGTGTGGCATGGTCTTCTTGTGTCTGGGCAATCCCAGATACTGCATTATTGGTGACCGTTACTTGTTCTCTAAGTGTGCTTAATTCGGAATGGATAGATGATTCAATTTTTATTGCCCATGATTCAAAATCTGCCCTAAATGCAGAGATTAAAGCAGCTACTTCAGAGCACGAGCCTGCGGAGTCCCTTAACGTGCCTTGCTGTGTTGTGGCTAGACCCTTCCCGATATATGCAGGAGAGGTGGATAACGCCATATCTATAGGCCTAGCCTGGTTGACATTGTCTGTGAGTGGTATATCTGATCCAACTGCTCCATCTATCAATGATGCCGTGCCTGATACCTTGTCTGCCATTGCATCCTCCTCCCCTACAAGCTCTTCATTTTTATCAATTTTATCCTTTTTATTAAACTTGTTGGATTTATCAGCTTTAATTTTTTCCACAGTTTTATCAACAGTTTTTTCCATAGATAACATGTTTTCTTTATCTAACTGGAATGGTGGAAGAGACTGAAAAGCTGCAACTGCTGCCGCGGCCGCCGCTGCCCTAGTAGATAAAGAAAATCTTGTCTTGCCTGAGGCCATCTTATCTCTATCGCTGGAGTTAGCTGAGTCTTCAATTTTGTATGGGGAAAGGTAGAGAGAGGAGAGAAGGATAACAAGGTATGGAGTACAGCACTGTAGACCACAATAGTGTATAACCTGTGTATAGTCAATAAATACAAGAGGAAGTTTCTTAGTGATAGATTATATTTTTTTAGTTTTCGTTTTTTAGTCCTTTAGTCCTTAGTGGTGGTCATATATTAATTAATTCATCAATTAATATTATATTGGTATTGTACCAGGCAATCCCTCCAAGGACTCTATGGGAAAACCCCCCCCCCCCCCTCACTACCCCAAGCAGCAACTCATCAAAAACTCAGCGTCAGCTAATCAGCTGGGAAAAGTCGGCAGGGGTTTTTTTTTTTTTTTTTTTTTTTAAGCTTGTAAGCTTCACCCTATTACACCCACTTACGCCCCAACAGCGCTGGCTAATTAGTTAGCTGACACCAACACTGTCCTCCCGCTGTAGGGATGAAGAGATGGAGCATCCTTGTCTTATACATACGCCACCTGCATACCCCTCGAGTCCAAGACAACAGCACAGCTCAGCACGGCTTCATGGGATGTGGATTGTATCTAGGCGTGCAGATACAACTATCAGGTCAGGTGGCGACCGCCGTCGGTGGAGCGCTGCCAGCAGCTCCGGTCTAGGTCACAGGACACCAGTGAGGAGTGGGGGAGTGAGGAGTCCGGCAGCACAGGGGCATCAGCAGCGACAGTCCATCAGCACAGAGGCAGCAGCAGCGGCAATGAACAGTGAGCAGTGAGCGTTGAGCTGCGGTGGACAGCTTGCAGTGGGGCTTCAGGTGGGTGCTTCAAAAAGCAGAAACCGGCTTCAGGGGGGTCGACCCAAGAGGGTTCAGAAAAAGTTTCACAAGGTGCTTCAGGGGAATCGACCAGAGGAATCGATCAGAGATAGCCTCTATGGAGCTTCCATGGAGCGGACACTATCAGTCAGTCTGTCTGTTAGGAGATTATCCATCCATTTCAGTCTGTCCGATGCAGGGAGACACAGAGCTCGTGGAACACGCGCACACTCAGCAGCTCATTGTTAACCCCTTTTTGGGGACTATTTTCTAAGTTTATCTGGAATTCAGTCCAGTCAAGAATTAGTTTCGGGACACTATCTCTACCAAAAAACAGAGGTGGAGTGGGGGTACCAGATGTTTCGATTTACCATAAAGCGACTATATTAGCACGTATTACGGACTGGTTTCACCACTTCACCTCGAAGCAATGGGTTCAATTGGAAGGACATATGAATCCTATAGATTTATGCGCCCTTCCATGGACCTCGCCTATTCTTCGAAAAGGCCTTTCAATACCAGTAGACCTTACTAGGCAAACACTGTATATATGGGACAGACTGATACCCATATATAAAATATCAAAACAATTGAGCCCTATGACCCCCTTTTTTGGAACGCCGGATTTTTTACCAGCCCTACACTCAATCACGTTTGGGCCCTGGTATAAACAAGACCATAGAAGAATTGCTCAAGTCCTCCAGACAGATTCACTACTAGTGGTAGATTTTCCATCGACTAAGACCCCTCAGAACTCTGCGCAGTGGCTGCAGAGACATCAAGCCTTTTGCTATATACGATCAATCCCATCGAAACTAGATTTCTATGCTGAACCGACTGCATTTGAATCCTTGCTACTGCAAGAAGAACCAATATCACACTCAATTTCTATAATTTACTCTATCCTTTTGCTTTCAATCCATCCAGATCTCCCCCCGTTCACGCGGAAGTGGGAGAAAGAACTCCAAGAGAATATAGCTTTAGCAGACTGGCAAAAAAGCTTTATTTTGACTCACAAAACTTCAATAGATACAAGATCACAAGAAAAGGCATATAAGTTGGTGAGTAGATGGTACAGGTGCCCTTCTATAATGCATCAAATCAATCAAAATATACCGGACATTTGTTGGCGTTGTCACGAGGCAAAAGGTAGCATGTTACATGTCTGGTGGGATTGTCCGCCGGTAAGAAGGTTTTGGAAACAAATTTTCGATCTATATGGAAAATTGGAGGATACAGTAATTTGCGCATCACCCAGAGTGGCCCTTCTAAATATGACCCCAGGTCCTTTAAAAAAGGCAAGAGAGGACGTGATTGGATACTTTATTTCAGCAGCTAGAGTAGTTATTCCTCGATATTGGAAGACAGGGGTAGTGCCTTCCCTAGGGGAGTGGGTGAAGGAATTGGAACGTTCTAGAGACTTGGAAAGTCTATTGGCCCGGGAAACGGGAAGGGAAGAGCAGTTTTCTCATACTTGGTCTGCATGGTCTGACTTTCGGAAATCAGATGAATTCCCAACCTGGGTTAAAGGGAACCTTACAGACGAGTAGCCATGGTGGGGAGATTATTATTACTGTTTAATTTTATTTCCCCCCCACCCCCTTTTTTTTTTTTTTGTTCCTCCTTCCTTTTTTTTTCTATGTGCCTATGGGTATTATATGTTACAGATAAGAAAATATGTATTATGTACATGTATGCTTGACTGCTATGATTATAGTAGTAATGTATGTCTATGTAGATACTACTAAAATTCAATAAAATTCAGATTGAAACAAAGCAACCAGTCCATACCAACCAGTGCATAGCAACCATCCAAAGCAACCAGTCCATAGCAACCAAACCATATCAACCAGTTCATAGCAACCAGTCCATAGCAACCCTCCATAGCAACCAGTCCATAGCAACCAATACATAGCAACCAGTCCATAGCAACCGTCCATATCAACCAGTCCATAGCAACCAGTCCATAGCAAACCCTTCATTGCATCCAGTCCATAGGAACCAGTCCATAGCAACCAGTCCATAGCAACAGTCCAAAGCAACCAGTCCATAGCAACCAGTCCATAGCAACCAGTCCATAGCAACCAGACCATAGCAACCCTCCATAGCAACCAGTCCATTGCAACCCGTCCACTGCAACCATCCATAGCAACCAGTCCATAGCAACCCGTCCATAGAAACCATCCAAAGCAACCAGTCCATAGCAACAATTCCATAGCAACCAGTCCATAGCAACCCATCCATAGCAACCCGTCCATAGCAACCATCCATAGCAACCAGTTCATTGCAACAGTCCATAGCAACCCGTCCATTGCAACCATCCATAGCAACCAGTCCATAGCAACCAGTCCATAGCAACCCTCCATAGCAACCAGTCTATAGCAACCAGTCCATAGCAAACGTCCATAGCAACCAGTCCATAGCAACCCTCCATAGCAACCAGTCCATAGCAACCGTCCATAGCAACCAGTCCATAGCAACCAATCCATAGCAATCCTCCATAGCAACCATCCATAGCAACCAGTCCATAGTAACCAGTCCATAGCAACCATCCATAGCAACCAGTCCATAGCAACCATTCCATAGCAACCCTCCATAGCAACCAGTCCATAGCAACCCTTCATAGCAAGCAGTCCATAGAAACCATCCTAAGCAACCAGTCCATAGCAGCCAGTCCATAGCAACCATCCATTTCAACCAGTCCATAGCAACCGTCCATAGCAACCAGTCCATTGCAACCCTCTATAGCACCCATTCCATAGCAATCATCCATAGCAACCGTTCCATAGCAACCCTCCATAGCAACCGTCCATAGCAACAGTCCATAGCAACCATCCATAGCAACCAGTCCATAGCAACCCGTCCATAGCAACCAGTCAATATTAACCAGTCCATAGCAACCAGTCCATAGCAACCCTCCATAGCAACCAGTCCATAGCGACCATCCAAAGCAACCAGTCCATAGCAACCAGTCCATAGCAACCAGTCCATATCAACAAGTGCATAGCAACCCGTCCATAGCAACCAGTCCATAGCAACCCTCCATAGCAACCAGTCCATAGCAACCGATCCATAGCAACCAGTCCATATCAACCAGTGCATAGCAACCCGTCCATAGTAACCCTCCATAGCAACCAGTCCATAGCAACCAGTCCATAGCAAACAGTCCATAGCAACCGTTCACAGCAACCCTCCATATAAATGGTCCATAGAAATCAGTCCATAGCATCCAGTCCATAGCAACCAGTCCATAGCAACCAGACCATAGCAACCAGACCATAGCAACCAGTCTATAGCAACCAGTCCATAGCAACCGTCCATAGCAACCAGTCCATAGCAATCGTCCATAGCAACCAGTCCATAGCAACCCTCCATAGCAACCAGTCCATAGCAACCAGTCCATAGCAACCAGACCAAAGCAACCCTCTATAGCAAACAGTCCATAGCAACCAGTCCATAGCAACCATCCATAGCAACCATCTAAGCAACCAGACCATAACAACCAGTCCATAGCAACCAACCATCCATAGCAACCAGTCCATAGCAACCCTCTATAGCAACCATCCATAGCAACCAGTCCATATCAACCCTCCATAGCAACCAGTCCATAGCAACTCTCCATAGCAACCAGTCCATAGCAACCAGTCCATAGCAACCGTCCATAGCAACCAGTCCATATCAACCAGTGCATTGCAACCCGTCCATTGCAACCATCAATAGCAACCAGCCCATAGCAACCAATCCATAGCAACCAGTCCATAGCAACCGTCCAAATCAACCAGTCCATAGCAAAGAGTCCATAGCAACCCTCCATTGCATCCAGTCCATAGCAACCAGACCATAGCAACCCTCCTTTGCAACCATCCATAGCAACCAGTTCATTGCAACAGTCCATAGCAACCCGTCCATTGCAACCATCCATAGCAACCAGTCCATAGCAACCAGTCCATAGCAACCCTTCATAGCAACCAGTCCATAGCAACCTTTCCATAGCAACCAGTCCATAGCAACCAGTCCATAGCAAACGTCCATAGCAACAGTCCATAGCAACCATCCATAGCAACCAGTCCATAGCAACCCATCCATAGCAACCAGTCAATATTAACCAGTCCATAGCAACCAGTCCATAGCAACCCTTCATAGCAACCAGACCATAGCAACCAGACCATAGCAACCAGTCTATAGCAACCAGTCCATAGCAACCATCCATAGCAACCAGTCCATAGCAATCGTCCATAGCAACCAGTCCATAGCAACCCTCCATAGCAACCAGTCCATAGCAACCAGTCCATAGCAACCAGACCAAAGCAACCCTCTATAGCAAACAGTCCATAGCAACCAGTCCATAGCAACCATCCATAGCAACCATCTAAGCAACCAGACCATAACAACCAGTCCATAGCAACCAACCATCCATAGCAACCAGTCCATAGCAACCATTCAATTGCAACCGTCCATAGCAACCAGTTTATAGCAACCCTCTATAGCAACCATCCATAGCAACCAGTCCATATCAACCCTCCATAGCAACCAGTCCATAGCAACTCTCCATAGCAACCAGTCCATAGCAACCGTCCATAGCAACCAGTCCATATCAACCAGTGCATTGCAACCCGTCCATTGCAACCATCAATAGCAACCAGCCCATAGCAACCAATCCATAGCAACCAGTCCATAGCAACCGTCCAAATCAACCAGTCCATAGCAAAGAGTCCATAGCAACCCTCCATTGCATCCAGTCCATAGCAACCAGACCATAGCAACCCTCCTTTGCAACCATCCATAGCAACCAGTTCATTGCAACAGTCCATAGCAACCCGTCCATTGCAACCATCCATAGCAACCAGTCCATAGCAACCAGTCCATAGCAACCCTTCATAGCAACCAGTCCATAGCAACCTTTCCATAGCAACCAGTCCATAGCAACCAGTTCATAGCAAACGTCCATAGCAACAGTCCATAGCAACCATCCATAGCAACCAGTCCATAGCAACCCATCCATAGCAACCAGTCAATATTAACCAGTCCATAGCAACCCTCCATAGCAACCAGTCCATAGCAACCAGTCCATAGCAACCATCCAAAGCAACCAGTCCATAGCAACCAGTCCATAGCAACCAGTCCATATCAACCACTGCATAGCAACCCGTCCATAGCAATCAGTCCATAGCAACCCTCCATAGCAACCAGTCCATAGCAACCAATCCATAGCAACCAGTCCATAGCAACCGTAGAAAGCAACCAGTCCATAGCAACCCTCCATAGAAACCAGTCAATAGCAACCAATCCATAGCAACCAGTCCATAGCAACCGTCCAAAGAAACCAGTCCATAGCAACCAGTCCATAGCAACCAGACCATAGCAACCCTCCATAGCAACCAGTCCATTGCAACAGTCCATAGCAACCCGTCCACTGCAACCATCCATAGCAACCAGTCCATAGCAACCCGTCCATAGAAACCATCCAAAGCAACCAGTCCATAGCAACAATTCCATAGCAACCCGTCCATAGCAACCCGGTAATAGCAACCAGTCCATAGCAACCGTCCATAGCACCCAGTCCATAGCAACCCTCCATAGCAACCATCCATAGCAACCAGTCCATATCAACCCTCCATAGCAACCAGTCCATAGCAACCCTCCATAGCAACCAGTCCATAGCAAGCATCCAAAGCAACCAGTCCATAGCAACCAGTGCATAGCAACCATCCAAAGCAACCAGTCCATAGCAACCAAACCATATCAACCAGTTCATAGCAACCAGTCCATAGCAACCCTCCATAGCAACCAGTCCATAGCAACCAATACATAGCAACCAGTCCATAGCAACCGTCCATAGCAACCCTCCATAGCAATCGTCCATATCAACCAGTCCATAGCAACCAGTCCATAGCAAACCCTTCATTGCATCCAGTCCATAGGAACCAGTCCATAGCAACCAGTCCTTAGCAACGCTCCATTGCAACCAGTCCATAGCAACCAGTCCATAGCAACCCTCCATAGCAACCAGTCCATAGCAACCCTCCATAGCAACCAGTCCATAGCAACCAGTGCATAGCAACCATCCAAAGCAACCAGTCCATAGCAACCAGTCCATATCAACCAGTTCATAGCAACCAGTCCATAGCAACCCTCCATAGCAACCAGTTCATAACAACCAATCCATAGCAACCAGTCCATAGCAACCAGTCCATAGCAACCCTCCATAGAAACCAGTCCATAGCAACCAATCCCTAGCAACCAGTCCATAGCAACCGTCCAAAGCAACCAGTCCATAGCAACCAGTCCATAGCAACCAGTCCATATCAACCAGTGCATAGCAACCCGTCCATAGTAACCCTCCATAGCAACCAGTCCATAGCAACCAGTCCATAGCAACCAGTCCATAGCAAACAGTCCATAGCAACCATTCACAGCAACCCTCCATATAAATCGTCCATAGCAACCAGTCCATAGCAACCAGTCCATAACAACCAGTCCATAGAAACCCTCCATTGCATCCAGTCCATAGCAACCAGTCCATAGCAAGTACACCATAGCAACCAGACCATAGCAACCAGTCTATAGCAACCAGTCCATAGCAACCGTCCATAGCAACCAGTCCATAGCAATCGTCCATAGCAACCAGTCCATAGCAACCCTCCATAGCAACCAGTCCATAGCAACCAGTCCATAGCAACCAGACCAAAGCAACCCTCTATAGCAAACAGTCCATAGCACCCAGTCCATAGCAACCATCCATAGCAACCATCTAAGCAACCAGACCATAACAACCAGTCCATAGCAACCAACCATCCATAGCAACCAGTCCATAGCAATCCTCCATAGCAACCATCCATAGCAACCAGTCCATAGCAACCATTCCATAGCAACCCTCCGTAGCATCCAGTCCATAGCAACCCTCCATAGCAACCAGTCCATAGAAACCATCCAAAGCAACCAGTCCATAGAAGCCAGTCCATAGCAACCATCCATTTCAACCAGTCCATAGCAACCGTCCATAGCAACCAGTCCATTGCAAACCTCTATAGCACCCAGTCCATAGCAACCATCCATAGCAACCGTTCCATAGCAACCCTCCATAGCAACCGTCCATAGCAACCATCCATAGCAACCAGTCCATAGCAACCCATCCATAGCAACCAGTCAATATTAACCAGTCCATAGCAACCAGTCCATAGCAACCCTCCATAGCAACCAGTCCATAGCAACCATCCAAAGCAACAAGTCCATAGCAACCAGTCCATAGCAACCAGTCCATATCAACCAGTGCATAGCAACCCGTCCATAGCAACCAGTCCATAGCAACCCTCCATAGCAACCAGTCCATAGCAACCAATCCATAGCAACCAGTCCATAGCAACCGTCCAAAGCAACCAGTCCATAGCAACCCTTATTAGAAACCAGTCCATAGCAACCAATCCATAGCAACCAGTCCATAGCAACCGTCCAAAGCAACCAGTCCATAGCAACCAGTCCATAGCAACCAGTCCATAACAACCAGACCATAGCAACCCTCCATAGCAACCAGTCCATTGCAACAGTCCATAGCAACCAGTCCATAGCAACCCGTCCACTGCAACCATCTATAGCAGTGATGGCGAACCTTTTTGAGCCCGAGTGCCCAAACTGCAACACAAAACCTAATTTTTTTTTGAAGTGCCAACACTGCAATTAAACATGAATACCAAGGTTTTCGTTTAGAAAAATCAACTCGTACACTTGTCCAAACTAATTAACAGCTTTTGTTTTAAAAGAAAAACACAATAACAGAGCTTTCTATTAAACATTTTTTTTTTTATTGAAAAAGATTCTCAACAACTGTACTTGTGCATGTATTTTTGGATAAGGATACATTTGCAGATCGCTGGTAAAGATGCCTTTGCTGATCGCTGGTAAGGATGCCTTTGCTAGGCATTTTCAAAGATGGCTTTGCTGGGCATTTCCAAAGATGGCTTTGCTGGGCATTTTCAAAGATGACTTTGCTGGCCATTTTCAAAGATGACTTTGCTGGCCATTTTCAAAGATGACTTTGCTGGGCATTTCCAAAGATGGCTTTGCTGGGCATTTCCAAAGATGGCTTTGCTGGGCATTTCCAAAGATGGCTTTGCTGGGCATTTCCAAAGATGGCTTTGCTGGGCATTTCCAAAGATGGCTTTGCTGGGCATTTCCAAAGATGGCTTTGCTGGGCATTTCCAAAGATGGCTTTGCTGGGCATTATTAAAGATGCCTTGGTAAGGCATCTTTAAAGATGCCATTGCTGGGCATTTTTAAAGATGCCTTGTCTGGGCATTGGTAAAGATTGGTAAAGATGCCTTGGCTGGGCATTAGATGCCTTGGCTGGGCATTGGTAAAGATGCATTTGCTTACACAAGGGATAGAGATCTACAATGCTGTGATGGGTACAGGCACAGTATACTTTGCATAGCTAAAAGACATTATTGAACATAAGCAGAGGATGAGTCTAATGATCTATTGCTGGGCATTATTAAAGATGCCTTGGCTGGGCATTGGTAAAGATGCCTTAGCTGGGCATTGGTAAAGATGCCATGGCTGGGCATTATTAAAGATGCCATGACTGGGCATTTTTAAAGATGCCTTGGCTGGGCATTGGTAAAGATGCCTTGCCTGGGCATTATTAAAGATGCCATTGCTGGGCATTTTTAAAGATGCCTTGGCTGGGCATTGGTAAAGATGCCTTGCCTGGGCATTATTAAAGATGCCATTGCTGGGCATTTTTAAAGATGCCTTGGCTGGGCATTGGTAAAGATGCCTTGCCTGGGCATTATTAAAGATGCCATTGCTGGGCATTTTTAAAGATGCCTTGGCTGGGCATTGGTAAAGATGCCTTGCCTGGGCATTATTAAAGATGCCATTGCTGGGCATTTTTAAAGATGCCTTGGCTGGGCATTGGTAAAGATGCCTTGCCTGGGCATTATTAAAGATGCCATTGCTGGGCATTTTTAAAGATGCCTTGGCTGGGCATTGGTAAAGATGCCTTGCCTGGGCATTATTAAAGATGCCATTGCTGGGCATTTTTAAAGATGCCTTGGCTGGGCATTGGTAAAGATGCCTTGCCTGGGCATTATTACAGATGC
This sequence comes from Rana temporaria, assembly GCF_905171775.1. Taxonomy (NCBI): domain Eukaryota; kingdom Metazoa; phylum Chordata; class Amphibia; order Anura; family Ranidae; genus Rana; species Rana temporaria. The sequence goes on from NC_053496.1 coordinate 150,751,955, forward strand.
CATTGCTGGGCATTTTTAAAGATGCCTTGGCTGGGCATTGGTAAAGATGCCTTGCCTGGGCATTATTAAAGATGCCATTGCTGGGCATTTTTAAAGATGCCTTGGCTGGGCATTGGTAAAGATGCAATGACACATTTTGTTTTTTTCATTTTAGCCCTTTGGATTCTTCTTTGCAATTCTTGTAGATTAGAATCTACAGCAGCTTCCAGACCCAGCAGAGCAGTGGGCATTTTTAAAGATACCTTGGCTGGGCATTTTTAAAGATGCCTTGGCTGGGCATTGGTAAAGATGCCTTGCCTGGGCATTATTAAAGATGCCATTGCTGGGCATTTTTAAAGATGCCTTGGCTGGGCATTGGTAAAGATGCCTTGCCTGGGCATTATTAAAGATGCCCATTGCTGGGCATTTTTAAAGATGCCTTGGCTGGGCATTGGTAAAGATGCCTTGCCTGGGCATTATTAAAGATGCCATTGCTGGGCATTTTTAAAGATGCCTTGGCTGGGCATTGGTAAAGATGCAATGACACATTTTTGTTTTTTTCATTTTAGCCCTTTGGATTCTTCTTTGCAATTCTTGTAGATTAGAATCTACAGCAGCTTCCAGACCCAGCAGAGCAGTGGGCATTTTTAAAGATACCTTGGCTGGGCATTTTTAAAGATGCCTTGGCTGGGCATTGGTAAAGATGCCTTGCCTGGGCATTATTAAAGATGCCATTGCTGGGCATTTTTTAAAGATGCCTTGGCTGGGCATTGGTAAAGATGCCTTGCCTGGGCATTATTAAAGATGCCATTGCTGGGCATTTTTAAAGATGCCTTGGCTGGGCATTGGTAAAGATGCCTTGTCTGGGCATTGGTAAAGATGCCTTGGCTGGGCATTGGTAAAGATGCCATTGCTGGGCATTTTTAAAGATACCTTGGCTGGGCGTTGATAAAGATTTGGGATGCTTTTGCACAATTAATGTGATTTTTGCTGTTGTATGCATGCTGATAACTTGTCAAACCTTGGCTCATACTCCGTTAGTTTGAGAGCAACACATACAGCACTCAAATCATCTGTTAGTCTATTTCTGGCATCACATTTGATATAATTCAATGCTGAAAACAGCTGCTCACAAGCATAGGATGACCCAAACAAAGTAAGGAAAGCAATCCCAAGTGTTTTCATTGCCTTAAAATTATTTGGCAGAGAATTCCACACTTTAAGTATTTCATTTTCTGAACTAGCAACTGTGCTGTCTTTGGTCATCCCTTCACACTCCATCTTTTCAAGAGTGGCACGCAGGTCAGAGAATTTATTTTTCCAGATAGAGCTTTCTTGAAATTCCAGTAGCTCCATTTCCAAATTTTCTAAATCTAACCAGTGTAAGCAGGAAAGATCAAGTTCTTCAAATTTGGCTTTATCTGGAGAAGTAAGAAAACTCAGGGTTGTTTCCATCTTACGGAACTGTACAAATCTGTTGCCAAAATTCTCCTTTGCAACTGCTATAATGCTAGAAAATTCTTTGTAGATTTCATGATGGTTTGGATTGTCTGTAAATGTTGTAGAATTTTCCAAATGCATTTTTAGATTGGGAAAATATTTCAGCTGCCCACTTTCAAGGTCTCTTTCAAAAACCTGCAGTTTTCTCTCAAATGTTCTGATATCACAAAACATTCTTTCTGCTGTTTTCCCTAAACCTTGCAGTTTTTTGTTCGTCCTGAATTGAAGTGTATTGTAAAATCAGTAAAAAACATGAGATTGGTGAGCCAGGTCATATCAGTGAGCTGTGGATATTCCTGCCCCTTGTCATTCATAAACAGCCTAATTTCATCCAAACAGGCTACAAATCTCTCCAAGACCCGTCCTCTGCTTAGCCATCGTACATTATTGTACATAAGTAAAGTATTATACTGTGCCTGTACCTCATCAAGAAGTGCTTGAAACTGTCGAAAATTAAGAGCACGAGCCATGATGTAATTCACCATTTTTGTGACATCCTTGAGGATATCGTCTAATATTTTGCTGCTTTCCTTGGCACAAAGAGCTTCTTGATGTATAATACAATGAAATTGAATGACTGGGTGCTTTGCTTCTTTGACAAAAAACTGTATGAAACCAGATGTTACCCCCACCATGGAAGGTGCCCCGTCACTAGTAACTGAAACCACTTTTTCTGGCCTTATGTCTTGTGAGACAAAAGCCTCCATCACAGCATTGTAGATATCTATCCCTTGTGTTCTTCCAGGCAAAGACAACAGTTTCATGAGCTCCTCTCTCATGGTGTCACCAACAGCATAACGCAAAATTACTGCTAGCCTTGCATGATTATTTATGTCTGTGCTTTCATCCAAGCACATGGAGTAACAGGCTGCCTTTTGTAAGTCAGTGGTGAGCTGCTGACTAACATCACTTGCCATACGCAGGACTCTATCTTTAACAGTATTTCTGCTAAGTGGCATTTCAGAGATTCGTTGCTTAATTTTGTCCTTGTTTGGAAATTCATGAAAAAGGGAATTACTCACAGCCAACATGGCCGTTTTGATAAAATCGCCATCAGAGAGGGGCTTTCCATGTTTTGCTATGCACAGTGAAATTTCAAAGCTGGCATTTGCCAGATAATTTGTTTTAGAAAGATAGTTGCAAAAACTACGATACTGGCAGTGATATCTCTTCAATTTCCCATCAAGAAACTCTTTTCTTTCAGCTACACCAAGTTCGGCAACACTTTTGTGGTTGGTATCAAAATGACGTTTGACACTAGATGTGCGAGATACCACACTTTCACTACACAGAACACATAACGCTTTCCCATTGCGTTCAATCACTCCAAATGACTGTGTCCAGGTCTCTTGTAATGATCTTCCACTATCTGTTTTTAATTTTGCTTTTTTTGATGTACTCATTTTTGGTTGTTCATGTCTACAAAAAAACACAAAATGTATAAAATAAGGATGGATGAAGCACCCAATACAAATCTATCCCTACCTACCTATACCAAAAATATTATTGCAACATTTCACAAAAAAGGTAGAACAACTCACGGTTTTGTAGACAGATATACATCGTCCAATATCCTGTGAAACAAGAAGTCGCGCTGTGCCGCTGGCTGACACCGCTATGCTGGGTCTGGAAGCTGCTGTAGATTCTGAATTGCAAAGAAGAATCCCAAAGAGAGGGCTGTAATGAAAAAAAATATATGTTTTCATTGTTGTCCATAGGGACACAGGAAACTACCATAGCCCGGGGGCCAGATGTGACCCTTAGCAACTTACGTTTCTGTAATGTAGACAGATATAAGCTCAATCGTCCAATGTCCTGTGAAACAACAAGGCGTGCTGTGCCGCTGCTGACACCGCTCTGCTGGGTCTGAAAGCTGCTGTACATTCTACAAGATTTGCAAAGTAGAATCCCGGAGAGAGGGCTGTAATGAAAAAAAAAATATGTTTTCATTGTTGTCCATAGGGACACAGGAAACTACCGTAGCCCGGGGCCAGATGTGACCCTTAGCAACTTACTTTTTTTAATGTAGACAGATATAAGCTCAAATCGTCCAATGTCCTGTGAAACAAGAAGTCGCGCTGTGCCGCTGCTGACACCGCTCTGCTGGGTCTGGAAGCTGCTGTAGATTCTACAAGAATTGCAAAGAAGAATCCAAAGGGCTAAAATGAAAAAAAAAAAAAAAAAGTGTGTCATTGTTGTCCATAGGCCAGGACACAGGCCCAATAACAGCAATGATGGGGGTTATATGTTTGCAAATGACACCTATGCCCAATAACAGCAAACATATTACCTCCCTCATTGCTGTTTTTGGGCCTAGGTGTCATTTGCAAACATATTACCCCCTCATTGCTGTTATTGGGCCTAGGTGTCATTTGCAAACATATTACCCCCCTCATTTGCAATGAGGGGGGTAATATGTTTGCAAAGGACACCCAGGCCCAATAACAGCAATGAGGGGGGGTAATATGTTTGCAAATGACACCTAGGCCCAATAACAGCAATGAGGGGTGTCATTTGCAAACATATTACCCCCCTCATTGCTTTTATTGGGCCTAGGTGTCCTTTGCAAACATATTACCCCCCTCATTGCTGTTATTGGGCCTGGGTGTCATTTGCAAACATATTACCCCCCTCATTGCTTTTATTGGCCTAGGTGTCCTTTGCAAACATATTCCCCCCTCATGCTGTTATTGTGCCTGGGTGTCATTTGCAAACATATACCCCCTCATTGCAAATGACACCTATGCCCAATAACAGCAATGAGGGAGGTAATATGTTTGCAAATGACACCTATGCCCAATAACAGCAAACATATTACCTCCCTCATTGCTGTTTTTGGGCCTAGGTGTCATTTGCAAACTATTACCTCCCTCATTGCTGTTATTGGGCATAGGTGTCATTTGCAATGAGGGGGGGGTAATATGTTTGGAAAGGACAACTAGACCCAATAACAGCAATGAGGGGGTAATATGTTTGCAGAACAAAGTTTCCCAAGTCAGTCAGCAACTGTCAGAACACCCACCAGCGAGATTAGCTAAAGTAATTGTTCAGCAAAATTTTACATTTTAGATTGGGTGATGTTAGCAGGGCAACCCATAAAACGACCCAGGTATCCCATGTCTAAATAGTATTCGAGTAATAAGATTCTTACCTTTGTCTGCAGCTGAATCAAACTGCGCAATGAAGAAGATGGCTTCACGAGTCTTGCAGCTCTTTCCCCGCCGTGCGTCTTCTCCTCATGCTCCAGTCACGCCCAGCAGAGCACGTCAGGCAGTGGATGATCTGAGAGCTTTCATTGGGTAGCAAGCTAACACGTGACCTCCGGGCGCTCATTCTAAGTTACGCCCACTCGGACACGTCACCGCTAGCACAGGGTAGTGTGGGAAATGTAGTTTCTAGTTGCGGTTGACGATTTAATTTTTTTTTCTTTGACATTTCTGCATTGTCACCCGCGTGCCCACCAAAAACAGCTTGCCCGTGCCGGAGCGGCACGCGTGCCACGCGTTCGCCATCACTGATCTATAGCAACCAGTCCATAGCAAACCCGTCCATAGAAACCATCCAAAGCAACCAGTCCATAGCAACAATTCCATAGCAACCAGTCCATAGCAACCCATCCATAGCAACCCGTCCATAGCAACCATCCATGGCAACCAGTTCATTGCAACAGTCATAGCAACCCGTCCATTGCAACCATCCATAGCAACCAGTCCATAGCAACCAGTCCATAGCAACCCTCCATAGCAACCAGTCCATAGCAACCCATCCATAGCAACCATCCATAGCAACCAGTCCATAGCAACCAGTCCATAGCAAACGTCCATAGCAACCAGTCCATAGCAACCCTCCATAGCAACCAGTCCATAGCAACCGTCCATAGCAACCAGTCCATAGCAACCAGTCCATAGCAATCCTCCATAGCACCATCCATAGCAACCAGTCCATAGTAACCAGTCCATAGCTACCATCCATAGCAACCAGTCCATAGCAACCATTCCATACCAACCCTCCATAGCAACCAGTCCATAGCAACCCTCCATAGCAACCAGTCCATAGAAACCATCCAAAGCAACCAGTCCATAGCAGCCAGTCCATAGCAACCATCCATTTCAACCAGTCCATAGCAACCGTCCATAGCAACCAGTCCATTGCAACCCTCTATAGCACCCAGTCCATAGCAACCATCCATAGCAACCGTACCATAGCAACCCTCCATAGCAACCATCCATAGCAACAGTCCATAGCAACCATCCATAGCAACCAGTCCATAGCAACCCGTCCATAGCAACCAGTCAATATTAACCAGTCCATAGCAACCAGTCCATAGCAACCCTCCATAGCAACCAGTCCATAGCAACCCGTCTATAGAAACCATCCAAAGCAACCAGTCCATAGCAACAATTCCATAGCAACCGGTCCATAGCAACCCGTTCATAGCAACCAGTCCATAGCAACCGTCCATAGCACCCAGTCCATAGCAACCCTCCATAGCAACCAGTCCATATCAACCCTCCATAGCAACCAGTCCATAGCAACCCTCCATAGCAACCAGTCCATAGCAAGCATCCAAAGCCACCAGTCCATAGCAACCAGTGCATAGCAACCTTCCAAAGCAACCAGTCCATAGCAACCACACCATATCAACCAGTTCATAGCAACCAGTCCATAGCAACCCTCCATAGCAACCAGTCCATAGCAACCAATACATAGCAACCAGTCCATAGCAACCCTCCATAGCAATCGTCCATATCAACCAGTCCATAGCAACCAGTCCATAGCAAACCCTTCATTGCATCCAGTCCATAGGAACCAGTCCATAGCAACCAGTCCTTAGCAACCCTCCATTGCAACCAGTCCATAGCAACCAGTCCATAGCAACCCTCCATAGCAACCAGTCCATAGCAACCCTCTATAGCAACCAGTCCATAGCAACCAGTCCATAGCAACCAGTGCATAGCAACCATCCAAAGCAACCAGTCCATAGCAACCAGTCCATATCAACCAGTTCATAGCAACCTGTCCATAGCAACCCTCCATAGCAACAGTTCATAACAACCAATCCATAGCAACCAGTCCATAGCAACCAGTCCATAGCTAACCCTCCATTGCATCCAGTCCATAGCAACCAGTCCATAACAACCAGACCATAGCAACCTCCATAGCAACCATCCTGAAAAGATTTTAAAAGCAATGGCCTGATTCCCAAAAGAGATACGCAGGCGGAACCAGTCAGTTAGGCAGAAAATCTGACCAAGTGTAAGACACTTAACACGGTCAGATCTTAGGATGCAGTACCGCATCCGCCGCTGGGGCATTTCTCATTGAAATGCAGCTTTGAGTATGCAAATGAGGACTTAAGCAGATCCACAACGCTTTTCAGCACTGTGATTTCTGCGTAAGTTCCGATTTTTGCCTGCGCAAAACTAGGGCTGGTTTTACAATGTGGAAAGTTAGTCACACCTTGTAAAGGCCCATTCAAGCGACGGCATTTGGTATGCATTCCCGAGGGAGAACTCCACGGCAATTTTTAAATTCAAAACCGGCATGGGTTCCCCCCCAGGGAGCATACCAGGCCCTTAGGTCTGGTATGGGTTGTAAGGAGACCCCCCCCTACGCCGAAAATTCGACGTAGGGGGTCCCCCTACAATCCATACCAGACCCGTATCCAAAGCACGCTACCCGGCCGGCGTCAGGAATGGGAGTGGGGACGAGCGAGCGCCCCCCCCCCCTCCTGAGCCGTGCCAGGCCGCATGCCTCAACATGGGGGGGTTGGGTGCTCTGGGGCAGGGGGGGGGCGCACTGCGGTCCCCCCCACCCCAGAGCACCCTGTCCCCCATGTTGATGAGGACAGGACTCTTCCCGACAACCCTTGCCATTGGTTGTCGGGTCTGCGGGCGGGGGCTTATCGGAATCTGGGAGTCCCCTCAAATAAGGGGGCCCCCAGATACCGGCCCCCCACCCTAAGTGAATGGATATGGGGTACATTGTACCCCTACCCATTCACCTGGAGGCAAAAAGTAAAAGTTATTAAACACACAACACAAGGGTTTTTAAAATAATTTATTAGTCTGCTCCGGAGGCCCCCCCTGTCTTCTTTATTAACTCTAATACCAGGGGGGGCTTCTTCTTCCACTCTCCGGGGGTCTTCTCCGGGGGGGGTTTCTTCTTCCGCTCTCCGGGGGGGGGGGTCTTCTCCGATCTCCAGGGGTCTTATTCTATCTTCGCCGCTCTCCGCTGTTGACTCGGCGAACCCTGGTTCTTCTGCAGCTGTCCGGTGCCTTCTTCTTCAGGCACTTAGGTAGAAATTTTAAGTCAGTGTAACTTAACTGCTGAAAGTTAAGTTAGGCAGCTTTTTTGGGAATCAGGCCCAATGTTTATATGCTGCTATTGGGTCACAAATTGCATTCAACATGTCATGTCATGTAATTTTGCTACTGCTATGGAATCAGTTCAGTCTGGTTAGTTTAGGTAAGTTGTTAACTTGCTGGACAAAAGTGTTTGCAGAATTAGATTAGCAAGAAAGGATAGGCAGTTATGATTTATTGCCTATATTGTCCTATTGCCTTAGGACAGTGGTCATCAACCTTGTCCTGCAGGGCCCACTAACATGCCAAGGGGGAAATGCAGTCTAGAATATTGCAGTCACTGAGCAGCAAATGATATCACCTGTGATGTATTTCAGTTATCTTGCAAATGTGGCCTGTTAGTGGGCCCTGCAGGACAATGTTGATGACCACTGCCTTAGGACATTCCCATTGCCCAATAGAGCTGATTCAACAATTTCAACTATTTGCAAGGCATTCCATTTTTTTTGTCACATGCGAATGGCTCTCCTTTAACAGAATCATAATTTAAATCTGTTCTTAAAAAATGTTTATGCTACATAAGGGAGTGAATCAGGATGTAGATGGGCACCCTGCTCTTTATGTCCATCCTGCTCTTTGCTTTTATTACGCAAGTCTTTTATGATATAAAAAAAAATGAATAGTATGAATAGTTGACATTCATATGTTTTCTGGTGGAGAGGATTTTATTTCCCTCCTGTAAAAAATCCAGTTCTCTTGCAGGGTATATGGGGTATGTATTTGGGATAGTTGGCTGATCATATTCCCTATTTGCAAGTGTGAGCTGTGATATCCTTCATGTTCACCTGGAAGGGATTTAAAATCTTAGACCTTCTAAAAAAAAAAAACAGGAACTGTCCTGTTTTCATGGTACAGTTAGCATAAAATTGATTGATTACTGATTTACTGTATACTCATTATTAGTGACTTAACCACTTAAGCCCCGGACCAATATGCTGCCTAAAGACCCAAGGTGTTTTTACAGTTCGGGACTGCGTCGCTTTAACAGACAATTGCGCGGTCGTGCGACGTGGCTTCCAAACAAAATTGGCGTCCTTTTTTCCCCACAAATAGAGCTTTCTTTTGGTGGTATTTGATAACATCTGCGGTTTTTATTTTTTGCGCTATTAACAAAAAAAAAGCGACAATTTTGAAAAAAATGCAATATTTTTTACTTTTTGCTATAATAAATATCCCCCAAAAACATATATAAAATTTTTTTTTCCTCAGTTTAGGCCGATACGTATTCTTCTACCTATTTTTGGTAAAAAAAAATCGCAATAAGCGTTTATCGATTGGTTTGCGCAAAATTTATAGCGTTTACAAAATAGGGGATAGTTTTATTGTGTTTTTATTATTTATTTTTTTTACTACTAATGGCGGCGATCAGCGTTTTTTTTCGTGACTGCGACATTATGGCGGACACTTCGGACAATTTTCACACATTTTTGGGACCATTGTCATTTTCACAGCAAAAAATGCATTTAAATGGCATTCTTTATTGTGAAAATGACAGTTGCAGTTTGGGAGTTAACCTCAGGTGGCGCTGTAGGATTTAGTGTACACTTAGTGTGTGTTTACAACTGTAGCCCCCCCAACTGTGGCTGTAGGAATGACGTTATCGATCGAGTCTCCCCTATAAAGGGGATCACTCGATCGATACAGCGCCATAGTGAAGCACGGGGAAGCCGTGTTTACTTACGGCTCTCCCCGTTCTTCAGCTCCGGGGAGCGATCGCGACGGAGCGGCTATAAACAAATAGCCGCGCCGTCGTCCCGGATCGCTCCCCGAGGGAACCCGACCGCCACGTGTAGCGGGGGGGGGGTCCCGATCGGACCCCCGACCCACGTCTAGGCAGACACGTACAGGTACGTTGATGTGCCTGTCCGTGCCATTCTACCGACGTATATCTACATGAGGCGGTCGGGAAGTGGTTAATTCCTCCCTATTGTGATCTGGGGAGTTTCATCAGAGGTCTAGCAGTATTTGGCATAGTGTCCATAGGGCCTGATTTACTAAGCTATGTGCGCTGCGCTGGTTCATGCATTAATTAGTACTCCGGGTGGAGGCTTAATCAGGCGCATGAACCAGCGTAGCAGCCGGCGCATTGAAACTAATATGTAAAGCCGCGCCGAACTCCCTATAGAAGTCTATGGGAGAAATCAAAAGTGTTCATTTTAAAGGCTAATCTGCAAGTTTAGTCCTAAAAAGTGTTTGGGGACCTCAGTCCTGCCCCAGGGAACATGTATCAATGCTTTTTTTATTTTTTAAAACGGCCGTTTTTTCGGGAGCAGTGAAATTAATAATTCTTAAAGTGAAACAATAAAAGTGAAATATTCCTTTAAATTTCGTACCTAGGGGGGGTGTAATGTCAGCATGTGAAATAGCGCATTTTTCCCGCACTTAGAACTCCCCCTGCACAAAGTGACATTCTGAAGGAAAAAAGTCATTTAAAATTTCACACGCGGCTATAATGAATTGTCGGCTCTGACAATTCTAAAGGGATTCATTCATAAAACAAACAAAAAAATGTGTAGGGGTTCCCCCAAATTAAATTACCAGGCCCTTCAGGTCTGGAATGGATATTAAGGGGAACCCCGCCGTAAAAACCAAAAAAAAAAAAGACGTGCGGTTCCCGGCAAATATCCATTCCAGACCCTTCAGGTCTGGTGTGGATTTTAAGGGGAACTCCACCCCAAATTGAAAAAAAAAATGGCGTGGAGTCCCCCTAAAAATCCACACCAGACCCTTATCCGAGCACGTTGACCTGGCCGGCCGCAGAAAAGAGGGGGGGACAGAGTGCGGCCCCCCCCCCTCTCCTGAACCGCACCAGGCCACATGCCCTCAACATGGGGAGGATGTCCCCATGTTGATGGGGACAAGGGTCTCATCCCCACAACCCTTGCCCGGTGGTTGTGGGGGTATGCGGGCGGGAGGTTTATCAGAATCTGGAAGACCCCTTTAACAAAGGGGACCCCCAGATCCTGACCCCCCCCCTGTGTGAAATGGTAATGGGGTACATTGTACCTCTACCATTTCACCCCAAAAAAAATGTCAAAGTGATAAAAATGACAGTAGCCGGTTTTTGACAAATCTTTTAATAAAATCTTCTTTTCTTCTTTCCTTCGGGGTTCTTCCGCTGCTTCTTTCTTCTCGTCCACATCTTGACCGACGTCTTCTTCTATCTTCTCCGTCCGTCCTCCGCCTTCTGGTCCCGCATCTTGCCCGTGTCTTCTCCGTCCGCCTCCTCGCCGCATCTTGGGTCTTCTGCGGTCTTCCTTCTCGGACCGCCGCCCTTCTCGTCCCCTGCGTTTTGACTTGTAATTGGCCGCCGTTTCCCGCTCCTGGGAACCCGCCCCCCTCTGACGCCACAAGTAAACTCCTATAGAAGGTCATGTGCGTCAGAGGGGGGAGGGTCACAGAGCGTCACACAGCGGGGAAATTCAATTTCAATCGCGCCGCCCGGAGAAGAAGTTCCCGCCGTGTCACACTCATGTGACCCCGCCCCCCCTCTGACGCCACAAGTAAACTCCTTAGAAGGTCATGTGCGTCAGAGGGGGGGCGGGGTCACATGAGTGTGACACGGCGGGTCACTTCTTCTCCGGGCGGCGCGATTGAAATTGAATTCCCCCGCTGTGTGACGCTCTGCGACCCCGCCCCCCCTCTGACGCACATGACCTTCTAAGGAGTTTACTTGTGGCGTCAGAGGGGGGCGGGGTCCCAGTGAGCGGGAGGAGGAAAACGGCGGCCAATTACAATTCAAACGCAGGGGACGAGAAGGCGGCGGACGAGAAGAAGACCGCAGAAGACCCAAGATGCGGACGAGGAGGCGGACGGAGAAGACAACGGGCAAGATGCGGGACCAGAAGGCGGAAGGACGGACGGAGAAGATAGAAGAAGACGTCGGGCAAGATGTGGACGAGAAGAAAGAAGCAGCGGAAGAACCCCGAAGGAAAGAAGAAAAGAAGATTTTATTAAAAGATTTGTCAAAAACCGGCTACTGTCATTTTATCCACTTTGACATTTTTTTTGGGGTGAAATGGTAGAGGTACAATGTACCCCCTTACCATTTCACACAGGGGGGGGGTCAGGATCTGGGGGTCCCCTTTGTTAAAGGGGTCTTCCAGATTCTGATAAACCTCCCGCCCGCATACCCCCACAACCACCGGGCAAGGGTTGTGGGGATGAGACCCTTGTCCCCATCAAACATGGGGACATCCTCCCCATGTTGAGGGCATGTGGCCTGGTGCGGTTCAGGAGAGGGGGGGGGGCCCGCACTCTGTCCCCCCCTCTTTTCTGCGGCGCCGGCCAGGTCAACGTGCTCGGATAAGGGTCTGGTGTGGATTTTTAGGGGGACTCCACGCCATTTTTTTTTTCAATTTGGGGTGGAGTTCCCTTAAAATCCACACCAGACCTGAAGGGTCTGGAATGGATATTTGCCGGGAACCGCACGTCTTTTTTTTTTGGGGGTTTTTACGGCGGGGTTCCCCTTAATATCCATTCCAGACCTGAAGGGCCTGGTAATTAAATTTGGAGGGACCCCCTTTTTTTTTTTTTTTTTTTTAATGAGCAATGACTCTATTCTTTATAGCCATGAGTACTTTAACCACTTGCCCACCGGGTTAATTCTGGCACTTCTCTCCTTCATGTGAAAATCACAATTTTTTGGCTAGAAAATTAATCAGAACCCCCAAACATTATATATATTTTTTTAGCAGACATCCTAGGGAATAAAATGGCAGTCATTGCAATACTTTTTGTCACACCGTATTTGCGCAGCGGTCTTACAAGCGCACTTTTTTTGGATAAAAATCACTTTTTTGAATTAAAAAATAAGACAACAATACATTTTGCCCAATTTTTTTCTATATTGTGAAAGATAATGTTACGCCGAGTAAATGATACCCAACATGTCACGCTTAAAAATTGCGCCCGCTCGTGGCATGGCGTCAAACTTTTACCCTTTAAAAAACTCGATAGGCGACGTTTAAAAAATTCTACAGGTTGCATTTTTTGAGTTGCAGAGTAGGTCTAGGGCTAGAATTATTGCTCTCACTCTAACGATCGCGGCGATACCTCACTTGTGTGGTTTGAATACTGTTTTCATATGCGGGCGCTACTCGCGTATGCGTTTGCTTCTGTGCGCGAGCTCGTCGCGACGGGGCGCTTTAAAAAATTTTTTTTGGGGTTTTCTTATTTATTTTTATTTAGTTTTATAATGTTTTACACTGAAATAAAAAAATAAAAAAAAAATGATCAGTTTTCTTCCTATTACAAGGAATGTAAACATCCCTTGTAATAGGACTAGTGTGTGACAGGTCCTCTTTATGGAGAGAGGCGGGGTCAATAAGGCTGGAAAGCATGGTATTGCAAAAAAAAAAAAAGATCTCATGCTTTCAGCTGCAATCATGTTCGTTCACCACAGTGGTGTAGTGTATAGCACTTTGACCTAGCAGCAAAAGAGTCGTTGGTTCGAATCCCGCCCGTGACAGCATCTGCATGGAGTTTGCATGTTCTCCCTGTGCCTGCGTGGGTTTCCTCCCACAATATAAAAACACGCTGTAAATCGGTTCCGGTCTAAATAAGCCCTAATATGCAGTAGTATATTAAGGTTTGGTTCTGCCCAAGGCCTGACTACATATCTGCACCTCCTAATAGAAAAATGACCCACCCCTTCCTGTCAAGGTCACACCCTGTTTTTGTATAACCCCGCCCAGTAATTTTCAGGGGACCCACACACTAGTTCTGGGGGGGCACTGGATTCCCTAACCACTTCCATACCAGGCACTTACGCACCTTCCCGCCCAAGCCAATTTTCAGCTTTCCAACACTGTCGCACTTTGAATGGCAATTGCGCGGTCATACAACACTGTACCCAAACAAAATTGGCGTCCTTTTTTCCCCACAAATAGAGCTTTCTTTTGTTGTTATTTGATCACCTCTGCGTTTTTTTTTTTGCGCAACAACTAAAAACAGACTGCAAATTTTGAAACAAAAAACCTTTTTCTTTTTTTAGGTTAATTTTTTTGTAAATAAGTTTTTCTCTTTCAATTACGGGCACTGATATGGCGGCACTGATGGGCCCCGATGAGATGGCACTGATGGACATCGATGAGGTAGTACTGACGGCACAGATGAGGTGGCATTGATTGGCGGCGCTGCTATGCGGCACTGATGGGCACTCATAGGCGGCACTGATGGGCACTCATGGGCGGCACAGATGGGCGGCACTTATGGGTGGCACTGATGGATACTTATGGGCGGCACTTATGGGTGGCACTGATGGATACTTATGGGTGGCACAGGTGGGCACTGTGCATGGATGGGCACTGTGGGGTGGCACTGATTTTCCCAGTCAGTGCCCATTTGTGGGCACTGATTGGCATCTTTTTTCTTATTTTTTAATGCTTTTTGTTTTTTTGTTCTATATTTTTTTTGTTTTTGCACACCCTGGTGGTCCAGGGTGGGCATCCCTGGTAGTCCAGTGTGGTGATCCGAGGGGGGGCTGCGCTGATAAACAATCAGCGCGAACGCCCCGTCAGGAGAGCCGCCGATCGGCTCTCCTATACTCGCGTCTGTAAGACGCGAGTGAGGAAGAGCCATCGATGGCTCTTCCTGTTTACATCGTGATCAGCCGTGATTGGACACGGCTGATCACGTGGTAAAGAGTCTCCGTCTCCGTGAGAGACTCTTTACCGAGATCGGAGATGCAGGGTGTCAGACTGACACCCCGCATCACCGATCGCCGCGCTGCGTGCCCCCACAGGCGCGTGCGGCATGAAATCCTGCAGGACGTCCTGTCAGGATTGTGTAACCACTTCCCGGACGTAAATCGGCCATAGGCTGGGCGGGAAGTGGTTAATTTGCATAGTTTTTCTCTCACTTCCTGTTTGGCTATGGGGCAGGAAGTGAAGGCAAATCTCCCCAATTGGACACAGATAATACAAAATAAACTGACAGGGCCTATAACCCTCCCTCACTCTATCCAAAATGAAAGAAAATAAAACTTGTTGATTATAGTTCTTGTCAGGGGCGGACTGACCATTGAGTCACTCGGGCACTGCCCGAGGGCCCCATGCCACTAGGGGGCCCCATCCGGGTTGCCAGGCTCAGTAAAACCAGGGACAGTATGTAAAAATCTGTTTTTTTTAGATCTGTCCCTGATATGTCCGAAATGACATGCTTTTAATGTGAATATCCCAAGATTTTAGCTGCCCGCCTCTGCACTACCTCCTGGCGTGGTGGTCATCTGTAAGCCCAGGGGCCCCATAATCTTCTATTGCCCAGGGGCCCCATGAGTTGTCAGTCCGCCCCTGGTTCTAGTTTAAGCACAAATTTCATAGAGTTTTATTGAGAGCCCTAAGAAAATATAACCATGCCAATAGGCCAGGATAGAGCGTTGCTAATATGTAGGAATGTGTGCGTTAGAGCACCCCACCCAATGTTAACTAAAAAATTAATTTGCAAATAAGTATTATCTGCTCATTTTTTTGGGGATGTCTGCACCCCTGATAGTGACAACATTTGTGAGGTGTCTTCACCCTTTCTAATTCATTCACTTCCTGTCACATAGCCAAACAGGAAGTGAGGGTAAAACCTTACTAATATATTTTCTTGGGGACACAGAGATCAATCTAAATAGTTTCCCATTATGTAAATTGCACTCTAGCATTTTGCTGTGTACACCCCAAATTATTAGGGATCTTGGACTTTGGGGTCCATTTACTAAAGGCAAATCCACTCCTACAAGTGCAAAGCAAGGAAGAAAACAAAACAACTTTGCTTCTACAGGATTGGATGTTAAAACCATCAGTGCTTCCTCTCTGATTTTCAGCAACTATGCTTGTACTGCAGAGTGGCTTTGCCTTTACTAAACCCCAAACTAAATAATCATTTGGGGCAGGGATCCTCAAACTACGGCCCTCCAGCTGTTGTAGAACTACACATCCCATGAGGCCTTGTAATGCACTGACATTCACAGACATGACTAGGCATGATGGGAATTGTAGTTCCTGAACAACTGGAGGGCCGTAGTTTGAAGACCCATGATTTGGGGTGTACACAGCAGTGCTGGAGTGCAATTTGCTTAATGGGGACACTAGTTAGATTGACCGGTGTCCCCAAGAAATGACACTGGTAGGGTTTTAACCTCACTTCCTGTTCAGCTGTGTGACAGGAAGTGAAGCCAATTTTAAGAAAAGGGACACAAAGCTCAACACAAAAATAAAAAAACACAAAGCAGGGGTTCTAACACTCACTTGGCTTCCCTCAAACACCCACAATTTGAATAGGATTGCCTTGCGCTAGATTTAAGCACAGTGCTGTAAATCAGCACGTCAAGCCTGTCCACCAATAGCAAACCCCCCCCCCCCCCCACAGGCCATGTTTGCAGGTTTTCCTTCATCTTGCACATGTGCTTTAAAATAGTCTGGACAGCAATTCTTGATAAGAGAAATCCCCAAAACATGTCCTGTCGGGGGTACTTGAGGGCTGAGGACCACTGCAGAATAAAAAAAATACTTACCAGTTTTTGTCTTTAAAGTCAGGGAGAATAAACATGGCAAACATTTCATGATTACACACCAGGAAAGAAGCTTAGACAAAAATCACACATAATTTGTTAGGCCCTAACCTAGTTCAGCTGCAGCTGTCAACATATGTAGCATGAAAAAGTAACAAAAGACAAACTTAACAATTTTAAAGTAATTTTTATTGGTCAACAAAACAAGGAAAGCAAAAAAAGACAAACAAACAAAAATACATTTCAAAATTCTAATTAACCATAGCTTTACACATTTTTCAGAAAATAAGGCCACATAGACAAATACATCAAAGTGAACATCATTTAAAAATAAACCAAAACCATTGGCAAAATAAAACAAAACCCATGCAACAAACCACATTTGTGTTTAGCAACAGCATTTCTGCCAGCCTGCCCCTTCTGAGGGCAGCTGAGGACTGATCGATCCAAGCTTTTTATAACAGTGCTAGTAATGAAGCAATTGAAATCACATGACCAAATTGCAGTCTCTAGTTTGGGTGAGCTTGTAATTGGGCACACCTGCAATTAACCCAAACCACGCTCTATGAGCATCCAATGAGTGTTTTTCACCTTTTAAAAAGAAAGGATATTTTTTTTCTAAGTGTTTGAGCATGCTCAGTTCATCACACATGTAGGAACCAAGCTGCAATGGAATGAGAGCTTTTTTTTTTTGGTTTCCCCTGATCTGATGCTTTCCAGCCTGAAGGGGAGGTGTTAAAGACAGAAGTAAACACGCACATTTAATAATCTATTTGTGTGAAAAAAAAGGTTGCCAATTTTGTTTGGGAGCCACGTCGCACGACTGCGCAATTGTCAGTTAAAGCGACGCCGCGCCGAATCACAAAAACTTGCCCGGTCATTGACCAGAAATATGGTCCGGGCTCAAGTGGTTAAAAATTAACAAAACACAAAAGTGAGCCCAATTTTTGGGGATAATGTGAAAGATGATGTTACACTGAGTAAATAGATACCTTACATGTCACGCTTTACTATTGGAAACACTCCTGCAATGGGGCCAAAATGAATTCCGTGAATATCCCCATAGGTGACCTTTTTCTTTTTTTTCCAGGTTACCAGTTTATAGTTACAAAGAAGGTCTAGTGGTAAAAGTATTGCTCTCGCTCTAACGCACGCGTCAATACCTCACATGTGTGGTTTGAACGATGTTTATATATGTGGGCGGGACTTGCGTAAGTCCCGCCCACATATGTAAAAATTATTTTTACTTTTTGCTATAATAAATATCCCCAAAAATATATATTCAAAAAACTAAAAAAACCCTCAGTTTAGGCCGATACGTATTCTACATCTTTTTGGTTCCAAAAAATCGCAAATAGCGTTTAGTGTTTGGTTTTTGCAAAAGTTATAGCGTCTACAAATTTTTTTTTGTTGTTGTTTTAACTAGTTATTGGGGCGATCAGCGATTTTTATCGGTACTGCGACATTATGGCGGACACATCGAACAGTTTTTTGGAAGCATTGGCATTTTTCTAGCGATCAGTGCTGTAAAAAATGCATTGCTTACTCAAAAAATGCCACTGGCAGGGAAGGGGTTAACACTAGGTGCGAGGGAGGGGTTAAATATGTTCCCTGGGTGTGTTCTAACTGTAGGGGGGGGGGGGGACTGACATGTGTAAATGACAGATCGCTGTTCATGAAGGGGAACTCCAGACCCCCGGAAAAAAAATAAGGTGGGTTCCCTCCAGGTGCATACCAGGCTCTTAGGCTTGGTCTGGAACATAAGGGGTTAAACCCGCGCAAAAAAAATAGCGTGGGGTCCCCCCCAAGATCCAAACCAAGCCATTATCCCAGGCACGCAGTCTGGTCAGACAGGAATGGGGGTGGGGACGAGCGAGCGCCCCCCTCCCTCCTGAGCCATACCAGACCACATGCCCTCAACATGGGGGAGTGTGTGCTGTGGGGGAGGGGGGCACTGCCCCCCCAACCCAAAGCACTCTTGTCCCCATGTCGATAGGGACAAGAGCCTCTTCCCGACAACCCTGGCCGTTGGTTGTCGGGGTATGCGGGCGGAGGGCTTATCAGAATCTGAGAGACCCCTTTAATAAAGGGGTCCCCAGATTCCGGCCCCCCACCCTATGTGAATGAGTATGGGGGTACATTGTACCCCTACCCATTCACCTGGGGAAAAAAATGGAAAAAAATAATACACCACACATGAATAAATTAATTTATTAGTCAGCCGGGGGTCTTCTGCCGGGGCCCCCCACCACCACCCCATTAGGCCCCGGGCTTCGCCATCTTCTGCCGGAACCCCCTTCACCAGTGAGGCTCCTGCCTTTGGGGGAGGGTCCCGGGCTACTACGACGGTTTCTGCGGGGGGGGGGTGCACTGGCACCCCACCCCCGTCTTCAGCGACGTAATTCACCGGGACCCCCTTCACCAGGGAGGCTCCTGCCTTTGGGGGAGGGTCCCGGGCTTCCACGACGGTTTCTGCGGGGGGGGGTGCACTGGCACCCCACCCCCGTCTTCAGCGACGTAATTCACCGGGACCCCCTTCACCAGGGAGGCTCCTGCCTTTGGGGGAGGGTCCCGGGCTTCCACGACGGCTTCTGCGGGGGGGGGTGCACTGGCACCCCACCCCCGTCTTCAGCGACGTAATTCACCGGGACCCCCCTTCACCAGGGAGGCTCCTGCCTTTGGGGGAGGGTCCCGGGCTTCCACGACGGTTTCTGCGGGGGGGGGTGCACTGGCACCCCACCCCCGTCTTCAGCGACGTAATTCACCGGGACCCCCTTCACCAGGGAGGCTCCTGCCTTTGGGGGAGGGTCCCGGGCTTCCACGACGGTTTCTGCGGGGGGGGGTGCACTGGCACCCCACCCCCGTCTTCAGCGACGTAATTCACCGGGACCCCCCTTCACCAGGGAGGCTCCTGCCTTTGGGGGAGGGTCCCGGGCTTGTACGGTGTCTTCCGCCGGAGGGCGCCACTCTCCGGGCTTCTGCGATGCCTTCCGCTTCTGCCTGTCTCCTCCGCGGAGCACAGGGCTTGTCTCCGCTGTCTTCTCCCTTCTCTTCCATTCGATGTTGACACGACGAGGTCCGGCGCTGGAATGCCGTCTGAGCAGTGGGCATGGACTTATATAGGGCAATGCCACCATGTGACCTCAACCCATGTGACATCACATTCCCATCATGCCCAGGGAATGTGATGTCACATGGGTTGAGGTCACATGGTGGCATTGCCCTATATAAGTCCATGCCCGCCGCTGACACGGCATGTCAGCGCGGAACCTCGTCGTGTCAACATCCAATGGAAGAGAAGGGAGAGGACAGCGCAGACAAGCCCTGTGCTCCGGAGGAGACAGGCAGAAGAAGGAAGAGAGAAGAAAGAAGACGGAAGAAAGCCCTGGCTCCGCGGGGGAGCCAGGCAGAAGAGGGAGCAGAGAAAAGACCTGGGAGTTGGCGCACCCCCGGCAGAAGACCAGGAAGACCGGAACCCTGGCGGAAGGCACCGGAAAGACCGGGGGATAGGCGCCATCCCCCGGCAGAAGACCCCGAAGTCCGGATGCCCCTCCCTAATGAAAAAGAGCTTAAATGGGGTGGGGGCATCCGGCGGAAGGCTCCGGAGAGGACCGAGGGATGGCGCCCTCCCCCGGCAGAAATCACCGAAGCCCAGGGTCCCGGCAGAAGATCGGGAGAGAAGAAACCCCCCCTTCTAAGAGAGCTAAAGAAGAAAGGGGGGGCTCCGGAGCTGATTAATAAAATATTTTATTGTGTGTGGTGTTTTATTTTACTTTACATTTCCCCCATGTGAATGGGTAGAGGTACGATGTACCCCATACTCATTCACATAGGGTGGGGGTCCGGCATCTGGGGGCCCCCTTATTAAAGGGAGCTCGCAGATTCCGATTAGCCCCGCCCGCATACCCCGACAACCAATGGCAAGGGTTGTCGGGAAGAGGCTCTTGTCCCTATCGACATGGGGGCAAGAGTGCTGTGGGGTGGGGGGGCAGTGCCCCCCTCCCCCACAGCACACACTCCCCCATGTTGAGGGCATGCGGTCTGGTACGGCTCAGGAGGGGGGGGGGCGCTCGCTCGTCCCCGCCCCCATTCCTGTCCGGGCCAGACTGCATGCTTGGGATGAGGGCTTGGTTTGGATCTGGGGGGGACCCCCGCGCCGAATCGGCGCGGGTTTAACCCCTCACGTTCCGGACCAAGCCTAAGAGCCTAATGTAGCCCTGGAGGGGGACCCGCGCCGATTTCAAGTTTGAAATTTGGCGCCGAGTTCCCCTTCAGGGCTGAAAACAGCTCGGAGATTCCCGTGCGCCGCGTCACGCAGCGCATTCACGGGTACGCCGCTTGGTATTTACCAAGATTTTCACGGCGTACTGACAAGGCGCACGGGAATCCCTGACTTTTCTCTCTGCGCATGCCCAGTATGCAAATGAACCTCCCGAGGTTCAGGCGCACTGTGCAAGCGTACGGGGATCTGTTTTCAAAAAACACTTTCCCTTTCAATTCGGCCCGCCAAACACTTCAAAACACATGTCACTTCACTTCCCCTGCATCCCCCCACCTCCCCCCCTAATAAACTCCCGCCCAAACCCCCGCAATTTACAGTTTAATGTGCCGTGCGCCAGGTCTGTACTGGTGCACAATGCACCCTCTCCTGGGCGCACGGAGCACATTAGTAACTAGGGAAATACACTGCACTAGCAGCGTATTTCTTTAGTAAATGGCAAAACGGCTGCTACTCCTGCTTTTACTCCATGAGTCATGGAGTAAAGGCTTGGTAAATCAGCCCCATAGTGTCCTTTGGGAGCAAATCCCTCTGTCCCTCATGCAGCTTCAGTTGTCCCTCTTTTTAGTCCGATATGTACATCTCTATACAAAATGTAATATTTCACTGCCAAAAGTGTTATGTTGCACTATTTTTTTATCCAGCCTCTACATGTGTTATTTTTAAAAATCATTATAAAGGAAAAGTAGAGGTAAAAAAAAAAATTTGTTGTTTAGCCAATTATTTTCTGCATATTAGATCCTTTGACATGTCCTTTGCTACTTACTGTGGGTGTACCTATTTATAATTTCAGAAATTTGGGAGATATGTTTTTGGTACATTTTTTCAGTTATTTGTAAGGGCATTTTTAATGCTGGATTGTAAAGAGTGATTTTCTTTTTTCCACAAATAAATAATAAATAAATAAAAAATAAATAAATAAATAAAAAATACATAAATAATAAAAAAATTATAATAAATAATAAAATAAATAATAAATAATAAATAAAATAAATAATAAATAATACATATAAAAGAAATAAATAAATAATAATAAATAATAATATAAATAAAAAATAAAAATTAAATAATAAATAATAAATAATAAATAAATAAATAAATAAATAAATAGTAAATAATAAATAAATATATAAAAAAATAAAAAAAAATATAATAAATAATAAAATAAATAATACATAAATAATAAATAAATAAATAAATAATAAATAAGAAAATATATAAAAAAATAATAAATAAATAATAAACAAATAAAAATAAATAATAAAATGAATAAATAATAAATAATAAATAAATAAATAATAAATAAATAATAAGTAAAATAAAAAATAAATAATAAATAAAAAATAAATAATAAATAAAATAAATATAAAATAAAATATAATAAATAATAAAATAAATAATAAATAAATAATAATAAATAATAAATAAATAATAAATAAAAATAAATAATAATATAATAAAAAAATATATAATAAATAAATAAATAAATAAAATATAATAAATAATAAAATAAATAATAAATAAATAATAAATAAATAAATAACTAATAAATAATAATTAAAAAATAAATGATAAATAATAAATAAAATAAATAATAAATAATAAAATATAAAATATAAAATAAATAAATAAATAAATAAGTAATAAATAAATTCAATTTTTGCTGCAGGTCTGCCTGTGCTGTGATTAATAAATAAAAATAAATAATAAATAATATATAATAAAAAATAAAATATAATAAATAATAAAATAAATAATAAATAATAAATAAATAATAAATAATAATTAAGACAAAATCAGGACTTTAAAGAAACCTAAACATTACAAGAAGCTGAACCTTTTGCAGCTTTCCTAAATTACTCTGTGTAAAATGGCACTGGACAGAAATGTTGTGTTGCCCTGCAGCAGTGTTCAAGGTATTTACTTATTGTGGATTACGTAACTTTTGAACATGCTTTTTGCATAGTGTGCAGTTTATTACAACTTTCTGTTTTCTCTTGTCAGGACCGCTACATTCTCCTACGTCCAAATCTTCAAATCCAATGTTGTCCACAGTTCAGTAGAGCCTAAGTACTTATTTTTGTGACCAGTTTTACTATAAAGGAACAATTTTTTGGAGTGCGGCTGTCCTAGTTTCTTATTTTCAGCAGAGCCTAAGTACAGTACTGTTGATGTTTGGCGAGTGATCAGGTGAACTGATGCAGGGTTACCCCCTTAACGATGATCATTCATTAGTCAGTCATCACTATCACAAGATCTCTTTTTGACCAAAGAACTAACAAAAACTGTTTGTGGTTGCTATTTGAATTAGGAATAATGTTTTTTTTTAAAGACTTTTCCATGTAAGGCCTCTGCTCCTCCATGTCACAACAGCATGTCCTCACACCAAAGACTGACCAGATACCTGAAATCAGCAGTTCTACAGCCCCTGGATCATCAAAGGTCACGATTGTTCCAGTCCCTTACATCTTCACAACCATCTTCTTTGGTTTGTGCCAACAATGGACAGATTTAACAATTAGCAATTTATGCTACTGACCTATGGACACACATTCTAGGACACCAATTTATTTTGGTACATTGATAATATATTTCACAAAAAATTGTAATTTTTTAAGTCACCTTCTGTTTTCTCTATTTATCTGTTCAATAGATGGTTTTAACAATCATAAAATGTTTGCTGTAATGCTGCTTACCCAACCGTTTTTTGCCTTTGAAAAACATTGTGATTATATTTCCGTGTAAACATTTTATCAGGCTTGTTTGTATTTTCAATGTTGTTGTGAGTTCCTGTTGCTTATACTGCAAATGCATTTTGAAATATAATAAAATATTAATGTATTTGCAATGCTATGTCGTTTAGCCCCCCCTTTCAGGCAATATATTTCACCTCTAAGGCCTCGTACACACGACCGGATCTATCCGCTGGGATTTATCCGCAGATCAGTTCCAGCGTATAGACCCAGCGGATATTTATCCGCGGATATATTTTGGGCCGATGGATTTCCAGTGGATAAAAATTTTCTAGCATGCTAGAAAATCCATCCGCTGGAATCCAGTCCAGCGGATTGATCCGGTGGTGTGTACAGACTCACCGGATCAATCCGTCCGATTCCCTCCCTCGCATGCGTCGTAATGATTCGACGCATGCGTGGAAGTCCTTATATTACAGCGTTGCGCACGTCGCCGCGTCATCATCGCGGCGACGGCGCGACACGTCACCGCGGAGGGATTACGCGCGTATTTCGATCAGATCAAAATCCGCCAGAGGATTTATCCGCGGAAACTGTCCGGAGGACCGTTTCCAGCGGATAATCCTCTCGTGTGTACGGGGCCTTAGCTCTTTAGATAAATCGTTTTTTGTTCTATGCAATGGATGACTAAGTATTTTTTCTTTCAGCCATTTCAGGTAATAAAAGCGGGATTCCACGCGCAATTTTTATTTGTTTTTAAAAGTCAGCATCTACTAACCGTGTATTAAAAAATAAGGACACTTACCTGTCCTACTCGCCCGCGCTGATGCCCCCCCCGATGCCAATTTCTCGATCGGTGCAGGTCCTGCGTCGCCACTCACACTAAAGGAAACAGGCAGTGAAACCTTACTGCCCGTTTCCTACTGGGCATGTGCAAGTTTTGCGCAAACTTGTGAATGGGCAGCTGCTCTTTGGGAACACACACAGTTCCCAGAAAGCAGCGAGCCCCATTCACAAGAAGAAGATGAAGAAGATAGACCGCAGCTACGGAAGAGGCAGATTACGGACTTCCGCATTGCTACAGGTATTTCGGATGAGTAAAAAAAATCTATCTTTTTTTTCTATGTTTTTTTTTAGGATTTTTGGGCACATAGGGCCAAATTCTCAAAAGAGATACGCAGACTTAACTCCATTTTTCTAAATTTACACGGCGCGTATATTTGCGCACGATCGTCAAAACGACTTAAGCAAAGATTTCCGTATTTTCAGCCGTACTTAAATTAGTTACACCTGCGCATTCCCGGGCGCAAATTACGCTAAGCTCGCCGCTGTTTTTGATAGGCAAAGATGCAAATGAGGGAGTTAGGGCGATTCTCAGAATTAAGTGTGTGCGCCGTATTTTCCGCCCTGTGCGCACCTGTTAGTTTTTCTGACTAAATTTCCACATTATAAAACCAGCCCTAATTTTACACATGCTGTGGAAGGGTTTGCTGAAGGTAGTGACTAGAGGTTAGAGCTCTAGTTGTGAAGTTTTTTGTTTAAAAATGCCAGGACCAGCAATGATTTTGACGGCACTTGCTGCCTTACAGGCACAAAGGAGGAGGAGGAGGGCACAGAGGAGGAAGATGAGGGCACAGGCGCGTGTTTATCGGCCACGCCGTGATATTTGGCAAATGCCAGCTTATGAGGTGATTGGCAACTACCGATTTGATAGGGAGGCCATCCTGGAGATCACCCAACTCCTTCATGAGGATCTAATCGCCCCAACCCTACGTTCCCATGCCCTGACACCTCTTGAAAAAGTGATGGCAACCCTCCATTTTTTATCGAGTGGCTCATTCCAGCGAGCATCTGGAGGTGTGGCTGGGATGGTGCAGTCAACCATGAGTAAATGTCTACATCAGGTGGTCCCTGCCATACTGCGGCGCATGAGCAACCAGTTTGTCATGCCCACCCAGGAGGACCAGCGTGTGCAAGCAATGACAGACTTTTACAATATTGCTGGCTTTCCTAAGACCATCGGGGCGATTGACTGCACCCATGTGGCACTCCAGCCCCCCCATGATACTGAACACCTGTTCAGAAACAGGAAAGGCTGGCATTCGATCAATGTCCAGATGATCGTAGATGCACATGGCCTCATCTGGCACGTTTGTGCCAAGTTTCCCGGCTCGTGCCATGATAGTTTCATCCTAAGGCAGACCAAGATCTACAGAGACTTTGAGATGAACGTGTATGGAGACAGCTGGCTGATTGGTGAGTGACATTGGTGTCAGGTATGCCCCCCCCATGATGCAGACATCACAAGGGGCACATGCATGACTAATATCCTCCTGTCTTTTCCCTTACAGGTGACTCAGGATATGCCTTGGGACCCCACCTGATGACCCCCTTTAGGAACCCCCAAACACCCGGAGAACGAAAATTCAATGAGGTGCACATCCAGACCCGGGCTATAGTAGAGCGGACTTTTGGCATGCTAAAGTCAAGATTCAGATGCCTTGACAAGACTGGGGGTACACTATTGTATTCCCCAGACTTTGTATGCAAAATTATTGGGGCATGTTGCATACTGCACAATTTTGCATTAAGAAGGGGCATGCATGTGGAGATATGTCCTGACCTAACCCCCCACCCAGGCAATCCCCCCCCCCAAACCCCTCTACCCGGTCTGCTGAGGGCCAGGCAATCAGGAGACAACTGTCTGAAGGCATCTTTGCCCAGTAAATGGATC
Organism: Rana temporaria; assembly: GCF_905171775.1. Lineage (NCBI taxonomy): Eukaryota > Metazoa > Chordata > Amphibia > Anura > Ranidae > Rana > Rana temporaria. The sequence continues at coordinate 150,778,005 of NC_053496.1, forward strand.
CTAATTATATTTTTGTTTTTGATTTGCCCAGAACAAATCACAGAGATTATGTGACCTTTAAATCTTTATTTTGCAAAATAAATGCACATTACTTATATGCCAAAGAGAATGTTTATTTTTATTTACAAAACGCACATTAATTATCTCACAATGAGAATGCATGAATGCACGTCACTGTGGTCCCTAGCACAGACACATCACATGCACATCGAATTGGATTAGATCCAAGTACCCCCCCCCTTTGGTACTTGGGAGCAGTAACGCCCCGCCACGGCTCCAATTATGTCACTGTGCATTCATACACCATTCAGGAACCTAGGATGACTTCTCCCTGGTCCTGGGGATCCCTACTCCACCAAAACTGAGGGTGACACCCTTATGTTTTCAGGAATGCCACCCCCCCACATTCACACATCATTCACACACATAAACCAAATCATAAGTACAGTGTAAAAAAAAAAAAAAAAAAAAGTACCCCTGCAAATTAGGGATGTTGCCGAGTGCTTCTTCTGGGCTGCCCACGGGCACGGTCATGGTCACGGGCACGGGGACGGCCACGGGGACGGCCACGGCCGACTGGGGGATCTTCACGGGGGGGGTCTGTGCAGGGGAGGGAGTATTTTCAGGGGGGGGGACTGTGCAGGGGAGGGAGTATTTTCAGGGGGGGGGACTGTGCAGGGGAGGGAGTATTTTCAGGGGGGGGGGACTGTACAGGGGAGGAAGCAGCCTCCCCTGGTGTCTGTCCTCCTGCTGGCCTTCCCTCCAAGGCAACGGCTATCCTTGTCAGACAGGAAGTAATGTCAGCCGTATTGGCCTGCACAGCCCCGGGTATTGGCCTGCACAGCCTGGGTGAGGGCAGTCACCTCCTGGGCCACACCTGTTGTGGCGTTCCTCAGGTCCCACAAACAGGTGATGACCCCCACGGAGTTGGTGGCCACGTCACCCAGTGACTCCCTCATTGCACCCAGGCTGCGCTCCACCTTGCTCATTGTTTTTTGTATTGCAGACAGACTGCGGGTCTGCCGGACATTGTCCCTCAACAGACTGACCGGCAGACGCACCAACCCCCCCCCTGTTTTCAGGGGTCGGCATCCTACTTGCCCCTGAGGCTTGTGGCCTTGGAGGAGGAGTTGGAGTGAGCCATGGGTGCTGCTGCATGTTGGAGGAGGGTTGGAAGGGGCAACCCATGATGGTGGCCTGACTTCTGGGCGCCTGTGGGGTTCCCTCAGGGGATGATTCAAAGGTCATATCTTGGCCCATCATTATTTCCTGCCCAATCAGAATATTGTCATCTTCCTCCCACTCATCCTCCTCCCACTCAACATCCAAATTAGGGGAGTTGTGGGCACTCCCCTCCCATGGCGAATCCTGCCCTTCTTGGGACTCTGCATGAGCCTGTCTTGGGGGTGGTGCAGCAGCCTGCCCTGATGGGCCTGCAACCTCCTGACCTGATGGGCCAGCCACCTCCTGGGCTGATGGGGCTGCCACCTCCTGGGCTGATGGGGCTGCCACCTCCTGGGCTGATGGGGCTGCCACCTCCTGGGCTGATGGGGCTGCCACCTCCTGGGCTGATGGGGCTGCCACCTCCTGGGCTGATGGGGCTGCAACCTCCTGGCCATCTGGGGAGGACACAAAACAATCACAGGTTGTTGGATCCATACACTTGGCACATCTTCCCTTCCCCCACCCACACATGCTAATCACCAGATAGAAATTCAAAAAAATTACCTGTCCTCATAAGAGGATCATTGTCAAAGCCAGGCAGGCCCACCACCTGCTGTGGGTGGAAACACTGGGCCACTGCCCATTCCTCCTCACTCATCCTGACTGGGCAGGGTCCCCCTCCTCCAGTGCCCCTGGTATGGGCATGCAGCGTTGCCAGCTTGTTCCGGGACACGCTCCTCAAGTCATTTATTTTTTTTTGCACTCCAGCGATGGTCCTGGTCTCCCCCCCCCCCGCCGCATTGATCCGATCGGTGATCTTTTGAAGGATCTCCTTCCTCCTGGCCGGGGTGGTGGTGTGGCTCTCAGGGCCATGGAGAAATCGCCCAAATTTAATGACGCCCTGAGCAAGTATATGCTTCTCTGCCAGGGTAAAATTAAGCTTCCTGCGCTTGGGAGCCATGACAGACAACACCCAGCAACAGGGAACTCACCCAAAAAACAAACAACAATACACACACACAACAAAGAAAATACAAACAAGCCAAAATAAAAAATATACAGACAGCTACTATTAATTCGAAAACAAACAGGCAAAAAAGGAAAACAAAAAATATAAACACAACCAAAAAAAAACACTTATCAAAAACAAACACGCAAACAATCAAAACAAAGAACAAATTATCAAAAACAAACACCAACTATACCCTCCAACTCCACAAACACTTTTCTCACAAACCAATCTTACCAACAAACACTGACAAACGTTCAAAGCAGAAGCAACTTGCTTTAGGAAGGAAACACAGGGAAATACTTTTGCAATTGAAGTGTGTTTGACTGGGGCTATTTAGACACAGGGCGATCTTCAAACTAAGTACGCTTGGCCTTTTACCTATCTCACTGATTGCGCTGACCAAAGTTCTGCACATGCGCATTGAGGTCCAAATTCGTGCGCGCATGCGCAGTACGGCCGGCACTTCATTTGCATGGGGTCACGGCTCATTACAATGAAGCACGCCCACTTCATTCCCACTTGCCATAACCACGCCTTACGCATTGAAACTTAAGTTAAGGATGGCGCAGTTTTGTGCGCAAATGCACTGAGAATACGGTACTTACGACACCAACTTAGGGCGCCGTAACTTAAATGAAATAAGTTAGATAATCCTAAATTTACACATGTTTTTGAGAATTTGGCCCATATTTTTTTTTTCTGGGTGGAACTCCACTTTAAGTTCAATTTCCTTCTTTGGCGGTATGACAGTTTAGCTTGCAGCTTTTCTAGCAATGTCCTTCAGCTCTTTGCTCATCAGGATAATTCAGTTGAGTTTAGTTTAGTTTAGTTTACAACTTCCAACTTGTGCAGTGCATTTGAGATATTTCAAACAATTTTTTTTCATAGTTCTACATATTTTCATCAGCATTTGTTAGTCTTTCATACTTAATTAATACATTGAGACCTCACAATGTTATACATTGTTGGGCATTGTTGAATTTTTAAAGCCAACAATTCAGTTTGGTGTCAGCCTTTCAAAAAAACTTTAAATATTCCAAACCTTTCATACATTAGTGGTGTTGTTTTTAATGAAATTCATGTTTATTTAAAAAACATTCCTACTTTTCCAACTTGAAAGATTACATAATAAATAAATAATAAATAAATAAATAATAAATAATAAAATATAAAGTATAAAATAAATATAATAAATAAAAATAAATAAATAGTAAATAATAAATAATAAATAAATAAAAAATAAATAAATATTAAATAATAAATAAAAAAATGAATAAATAAATAATAAATAAAAAATAAATTATAAATAAATAAATAAATATTAAATAATAAATAAATAATAAATAATAAAATAAATAAATAATAAATAAATAATAAATAAATAATAAATAAATAATAAATAAATAAACAGTAAATGATAAATAATAAATAAATAAACAATAAATAATAAATAAATAAAAATTAAATAAATAAATAAATATTAAATAATAAATAAATAATAAATTAATAAATAATAAATAATAAAATATGAAAAAAATAAAATACTAATAAATAAATAATAAATAAATAAATAATAAATAAATAATAAATAAATAATAAATAAATAATAAATAAATAAATAAATATTAAATAAATATTAAATAAGAAATAAATAATCAATAATAAATAAGAAATAATATATAATAAAAAATAAATAAAAAATAATAAATAATAAAATAAATAATAAATAAATAATAAATAATAAATCATAGCAACCGTCCATTGCAACCATCCATAGCAACCAGTCCATAGCAACTCTCCATAGCAACCAGTCCATAGCAACCCGTCCATAGCAACCAGTTCATTGCAACAGTCCATAGCAACCAGTCCATAGCAACCAGTCCATAGCAACCCGTCCATTGCAACCATCCATAGCAACCAGACTATAGCAACCGTCCATAGCAACCAGTCCATAGCAACCCGTACAGTGCATTTGAGATATTTCAACCATAGCAACCAGTCCATAGCAACCGTCCAAGGCAACCAGTCCATAGCAAACAGTCCATAGCAACCGTTCATAGCAACCCTCCATATAAATCGTCCATAGAAACCAGTCCATAGAAACCAGTCCATAGCAACCAGTCCATAGAAACCCTCCATTGCATCCAGTCCATAGCAACCAGTCCATAGCAACCAGTCCATAGAAACCCTCCATTGCATCCAGTCCATAGCAACCAGTCCATAGCAACCCTCTATAGCAACCATCCATAGCAACCAGTCCATATCAACCCTCCATAGCAACCAGTCCATAGCAACCCTCCATAGCAACCAGTCCATAGCAACCAGTCCATAGCAACCGTCCATAGCAACCAGTCCATATCAACCAGTGCATAGCAACCCGTCCATTGCAACCATCAATAGCAACCAGCCCATAGCAACCAATCCATAGCAACCAGTCCATAGCAACCGTCCAAAGCAACCAGTCCATAGCAACCCTCCTTTCCAACCATCCATAGCAACCAGTCCATAGCAACCCTCCATAGCAACCAGTCCATAGCAACCCATCCATAGCAACCCGTCCATAGCAACCATCCATAGCAACCAGTTCATTGCAACAGTCCATAGCAACTCGTCCATTGCAACCATCCATAGCAACCAGTCCATAGCAACCAGTGCATAGCAACCATCCAAAGCAACCAGTCCATAGCAACCAAACCATATCAACCAGTTCATAGCAACCAGTTCATAGCAACCAGTCCATAGCAACCCTCCATAGCAACCAGTCCATAGCAACCAATACATAGCAACCAGTCCATAGCAACCGTCCATAGCAACCCTCCATAGCAATCGTCCATATCAACCAGTCCATAGCAACCAGTCCATAGCAAACCCTTCATTGCATCCAGTCCATAGGAACCAGTCCATAGCAACCAGTCCTTAGCAACCGTCCAAAGCAACCAGTCCATAGCAACCAGTCCATAGCAACCAGACAATTGCAACCCTAAATAGCAACCAGTCCATTGAAACAGTCCATAGCAACCATCCATAGCAACCAGTCCATAGCAACCCGTCCATAGAAACCATCCAAAGCAACCAGTCCATAATAGATATGTACATCTCTATACAAAATGTAATATTTCACTGCCAAAAGTGTTATGTTGCACTATTTTTTTATCCAGCCTCTACATGTGTTATTTTTAAAAATTATTATAAAGGAAAAGTAGAGGTAAAAAAAAAGTGTTGTTTAGCCAATTATTTTCTGCATAATAGATCCTTTGACATGTCCTTTGCTACTGACTGTGCAGAAGGGTGTACCTCTTTATAATTTCAGAAATTTAGGAGATATGTTTTTGGTACATTTTTTCAGTTATTTGTAAGGGCATTTTTAATGCTGGATTGTAAAGAGTGATTTTCTTTTTTCCACAAATAAATAAAAAATAAATAAATAATAAAAACATTATAATAAATAATAAAATAAATAATAAATAATAAATAAAATAAATAATAAATAATAAATATAAAATAAATAAATAATAATAAATAATAAAATAAATAAAAAATAAAAATTAAATAATAAATAATAAATAAATAAATAAATAGTAAATAATAAATAAATATATAAAAAAAATTATAAATAAATAAAAAATAAAATATAATAAATAATAAAATAAATAATACATAAAAAATAAATAAATAAATAATAAATAAATAAAAACTAAACAAATAATAAATAAATAAATAAATAATAAAATATATAAAAAAATAATAATAAATAAATAATAAACAAAAATAAATAATAAAATGAATAAATAATAAATAATAAATAAATAATAAATAAATAATAAGTAATTAATAAATAAATAATAAATAAAACATAAATAATAAATAAAATAAATATAAAATAAAATATAATAAATAATAAAATAAATAATAAATAATAATAAATAATAAATTAATAATAAATAAAAATAAATAATATTATAATAAATAAATATATAAAAAATAAATAAATAAAATATAATAAATAATAAAATAAATAATAAATAAATAATAAATAATAAATAAATAAATAACTAATAAATAATAAATAAATAAATATAAATAATAAAATAATAAATAAATAATAAATAAAAATAAATAAAAAATAAATAAAAAATAAAATAAATAAAAAATTAATAATAAATAAAAAATAAATGATAAATAATAAATAATAAATAAAATAAATAATAAATAATATAAAATATAAAATATAAAATAAATAAATAAATAAATAAATAAATAAGTAATAAATAAATACAATTTTTGCTGCAGGTCTGCCTGTGCTGTGATTAATAAATAAAAATAAATAATAAATATTATATAATAAAAAATAAAATATAATAAATAATAAAATAAATAATAAATAATAAATAAATAATAAATAAATAATAAATAAATAATAAATAAATAATAAATAATAAATAAGACAAAATCAGGACTTTAAAGAAACCTAAACATTACAAGAAGCTGAACCTTGTGCAGCTTTCCTAAATTACTCTGTGTAAAATGGCACTGGACAGAAATGTTATGTTGCCCTGCAGCAGTGTTCAAGGTATTTACTTTTTTTTTTACGTGGATTACGTAACTTTTGAACATGCTTTTTGCATAGTGTGCAGTTTATTACAACTTTCTGTTTTCTCTTGTCAGGACCGCTACATTCTCCTACGTCCACATCTTCACATCCAATGCTGTCAGTTCAGTAGAGCCTAAGTACTTATTTTTGTGACCAGTTTTACTATAAAGGAACAATTTTTTGGAGTGCAGCCGTCCTAGTTTCTTATTTTCAGCAGAGCCTAAGTACAGTACTGTTGATGTTTGGCGAGTGATCAGGTGAACTGATGCAGGGTTACCCCCTTAACGATGATCATTCATTAGTCAGTCATCACTATCACAAGATCTCTTTTTGACCAAAGAACTAACAAAAACTGTTTGTGGTTGCTATTTGAATTAGGAATAATGTTTTTTTTTAAAGACTTTTCCATGTAAGGCCTCTGCTCCTCCATGTCACAACAGCATGTCCTCACACCAAAGACTGACCAGATACCTGAAAGCAGCAGTTCTACAGCCCCTGGATCATCAAAGGTCACGATTGTTCCAGTCCCTTACATCTTCACAAGTACACTTTGCTCTGTTAAGAGTTTTGGTTTGTGCCAACAATGGACAGATTTAACAATTAGCAATTTACGCTACTGACCTATGGACACACATTCTAGGACACCAATTTATTTTGGTACATTGATAATATGTAGCGGGGGCAATTTTTGCTATTAAGAATGCTCAGATCTGAAGTGGTAGAATTGATAGTCTTATAATGTAAATAAGCGTCTGATGCCATCTACTGGCGAAGAAATGGAACGGCGTGTTCAAGGTTTGTTTTTTTCAGAACATCCAGAAGGGATATGAATAATTACCCAGGAACACTCAGGGCTGCAAGGCATGCTGGGAAGATATAAAAGACCTTGTGTGGCCATTTTTAGCTCTCTCGGCCTCGGGACCCACACCCTGGAGGAACCCTTTCACAGTGTGTTTGGTGGAGTTCTGGCCTACCTCGTGGGGAAGCAAGCCATCGGTATCCAGGCAAGTGTTGGAGGGTTCCCGATCGTCTCTGAAAGTGGGAACTGGACAACCAGACGAGTGCAGAGACCAGGTGGAGGCCGTGTGTGGTGAGAGCATCCAGTCATCTGGGCCTCGTGTGGTGAGAGGGCTCTGGCCCAAAGCTTTGTACTGTTTACACACACACACACTTAGACTGCCGGGGAGTGCTGCTGGGACCGTTAGTTCCACGCTGCCAGTGTGTTTCCCTAAGCCACATGTGCCAGGACCTGAAAGCCTTAATCAACTGCTTGATGGCCGGCCATTGAATATTGTGTATTAACCAGGAAAGAGTGCGCAGTCACCCTCCACGTTTAATCCGCAGTCCCTGTTTGCATCAAACTACTATTAAAATACCTGTGGATTACAAATTGAGTTCACATTGCTAGCGAAGAAAGAAGATCAAGGACTAATACTACTACATTTTATTGGCAAGGCCTTGCAGCGCTGTTACTGTTAGACAGATACTGTCATAGGGAAGTTACTGAGGGATTACCCGTTACGGTTGTGTTTTATTCTGTTGGGTGTTGCGTGGCGCATACTGTGTGGTTGTGTACTGGAAGTGGGAAGGCGCGCAGCTTGAAGTAAGGCCTGCGCGCTAGTTCCACTTGGAGACACCAAAATACCTGCGGCCGTAGGGGGGGTGTAAAGAAATTGTTGCGCACAGCCTTTCTCAATACTGAATGTGCACCACTTATGTTCCGATTGTGTATTACAACAACTGTTTTAGTAAAGTCAATGATTATTTAAGTTTAACTTGTGTCTAAACGGTTCCTTTGTCGCTCATAAACTATTGTGTCAGTTTGCACCACAGCTGTGACCAGGGGAGTGAGACCCAGAATACTGGGGGGGTAATAAAGCAGAGTGCAGGCCCAAAACAATTAGCCGCTCCTTCGGGGGTAAGCGCTACACGTGGGGGCTCGTCCGGGATCCTGTACCTCTGCAAATAAAACCCATCCCTGGTATCAGCATGGATCCTATTACAGTGGCTCGGTGGTGTGGAACTGAAGGCGCCCGTTCCGAAGCGAGCGTAGCCATCGCCCTCCCGGGAGAAACCTGGGATAGTGAGCAGATCAAAAAGGTTGTGAAGGCACTGTCCCCAAATAGAAAGGCCTGGGTGATCGCCATCAGACCAGACTGTGAAACCTCCCACACCTATGCCCTATTGGAGTGGAGGACGGAAGTTCCGGAGAACTTCAGGGGTCCGAGTGTACAGCTAGCTGGAGGAACCAAGTTATACCTGACACATCCAGAAGGGTCTGGTCAGAGCACTGCCAACTCTAGCCTTGTAAAGCCAACGGCGCTGGGATTTGATCAGAAAACAACCCCAGCCCATACCAGTTCAAGACCCCCTCAAGGGAAGGTAAAACCTGTATATGGAAAGTACAGGGGAGGTTCTCAGTCAGAGCAGCAGCTATCTGACCTGAAACGGCAGTGCCGCACCATACAGGAAAGGTTCAAGGAGGCCTCTGGTGTGATCGCAGGACACATTGAAGAGCTAAGTGTCTCGTGCAAAGATTCAAATAACAGTAAGCTAAGCTCGAGGTCTGCCTCAGTTCCCTCGAGACGTACCAAAAATCGCCTACCGGAAGTGACGATCCGGAAGGATTTTAAAATCGAAGGACGGATAGGGGAAAAAGACCAAGGGGGAAGCCTGTCCTATACAAATCTCTTACATCAGGTGGAGCTGGGACTTCAGAAGGGCTATCATGAATCTGAGATCACAGAGGCCGTAGTCAACGCCATTAGCCCGGATCTGAGCATCAGAAGGATGTTGGAGATGAAGAATGGGTTAACTCTGACACAGCTCAGGAGGATATTAAAAAGTTACTATAAGGAGGAAGATGCTGCGGAATTGTATCATCAACTAATAAATATGGCACAAGACACCCAGGAGACCCCGCAGAATTTCCTGTTCAGGGCCATCGCTCTGAAGGATCGCTTGTTGTCCGCCTCCCGAGAAGAAGACTCGGATGGACATCTTGGGCCAGAAGTCATCCAGAAGAAGTTCTTGAGGTCTGTGGCTACAGGACTGAGGAGTGACTATGTTAAATTCCAGTTGCGACAGTACCTGGATGATCCTTCCACCTCAGATGAGGTGCTCATTGAAGAGACCAATGAGGCGGCCCGGATGGAAACAGAGGGAGAGAAGAAGCAAGGGAAAGCTCAGTCCAGTATCACCGCAAGGATCAGATGGCATAACGCTGATGTCTCACAGAGCTCCCCGGAGACTAGTGTTTTGACAGCAACCGCTGATGATATGCCCCGTTCTGAACTAGGAAAGCTATTTCAAGTGCAGAAGGAAATACTAGAGATGATGACTATGTTGACCGCTAGGCCAGAGGGCCCACAGAGGCAGAAGGCCCCACCGGACCCCGCAGTCACTCAAATTGAGAGACCGGTGAGGTCAAAGACCTGTTTCAACTGTGGAGGAGTGGGACATTACCGCCAAGTGTGTCCAAGCCTGCCGAAGACAGAAGCAAGGGCCCAGAAGCCGGCGGGAAACTCCAGAGGGCCCCAGTGAAGGAGTCAGCTGGGCGCCCGGTCACAATAGTAAACTCCAAACAACCATACGCCGTCCCGGTCCCTAGTGACCCCCGGGGGTCGAAGTTGGAAAAACACCCCCGGAAGAAGGGTGTAAAGGTACGAACCACCAAACAGACTAACCTTGCCACCCCACGTGGATTCCCCCCTGAATTAGTGGGGCCCTCTCCCATTGTCCCTATCCAAGTGGAAGGAATCTATACCAAAGCCCTGCTGGATACTGGAGCTCAAGTAACTCTCCTTTACAGGGACTTCTATGAGAAGCACCTCAGGCACCTGCCTCTCCAGAAGCTGGAGGAACTGGAGATATGGGGTCTAGGAACTCAGAATTTCCCATATGACGGTTTCCTGCCTATTAAGCTCACCTTCGACCCAAGCGTGGCCGGGGAGGCTGAAGTCTTCGATGCTCTGGCAGTAGTATGCCCCCGCCCACCAGGGGCGGACAAGAGTTCCATCATTATTGGGACCAACACCAACCTAGTCCGGAGACTCTTGACACCACTTATGCAGAAGCAGGACACTTCAGCCATAAAAATACACCCCATACTGACCCAGGTGTATCAGAACTTACTGCATGAGCAGAGGGCCCCAGCTGAAGGAGTGGGAAGAGTCTGGCGTTTGGATAGACGAGAAAAGGTGATACAGCCTGGTGAGGTGGTCTGCCTGCGAGCTTCTGTCAAGCTCACTTGGGAACAACCAGGACCTTTCATCGTCCTTGAGACGGACAGGAAACAGGGGAACAACGAGTTGGAGATAGTCCCCGAATTGCTACCAACTAAATTACTGAAGAGAAAAAGAGGGAAAGTCTCCGTCAGCGTCCGGAACACCACAACATCCCCAGTGAAGATGCCGGCTAGAGTGTTGTTAGGGGAAGTGCAGCCAGCAACCCCAGTTCCTCCGTATGAAATGCTGAAAGAACAAGGAGAGGAGATCCCTCTGGGAGAATTCTTCCCAAAAAACACCCCCCTGTCACCCGAATGGATGGAGAGAGCAAAGACCCAGCTACTAAAATGGAGGATGGCTTTCTCAAAAAACGAGTTCGATGTGGGGCTGGCCAAAAGTGCTGAACACAAGATCCGGCTGGAAGAGGACAAACCTTTCCGGGAAAGGGTCAGGCGGATTCCACTGGGAGACCTGGAAGATTTGCGAGAGCAACTGGCTGAGCTGAAGAGAACAGGCATCATCCGGGAGTCTCGGAGCCCCTATGCCTCCCCGATAGTGGTAGTGAGAAAGAAGAATGGGTCGTTACGGCTGTGCATTGACTACAGGACACTGAATCGGAGGACCATTCCCGACCAATACACCACCCCCAGAATAGAAGATGCCTTACAGAGCTTGTCGGGGGCGAAGTGGTTCAGTGTGCTGGACCTGAAGAGTGGGTACTACCAGATTCCCATGCACCCTGAAGATAGGGAGAAGACAGCTTTCATTACCCCGGTGGGGTTCTTTGAATTTAACCGCATGCCACAAGGCTTGTCGGGGGCCCCGGCCACCTTCCAGAGGTTGATGGAGAAGACTGTAGGTGATATGAATTTAATTGAAGTGCTGGTATACCTGGATGATGTGATAGTGTTCGGCAGAACACTGGAAGAGCACGAAGAGCGCCTGGAGAAAGTCTTGAGTAGACTCCATGAAGAGGGCCTGAAGCTTTCGATGGAAAAGTGCAAATTTTACCAGTCATCAGTGAGTTATCTGGGTCACATAGTGTCCGCGGAAGGAGTGGCCACGGACCCGCAGAAGCTGGATGCTGTCACCTCATGGCCCCGGCCAACAAATGTGACTGAACTCAGGTCTTTTCTGGGATTCTGCTCCTACTATCGCAGATTTGTTGAAGGGTTCGCCAAGATAGCTCACCCACTCACTGAACTATTAAAGAACCAAGAGGGGGCTGGGTCGGACCCTGATGGACCTGGGAAGCCTAAGGAGGGTCCCAGGAAGAAGAAAGAGTCGATTGAAGACCAATGGACCACTCAGTGTGAAGAGGCCTTTGTACAGTTGAAGCGGAGCCTCACTACTGCCCCGGTTTTGGCCTACGCAGACCCTGCCAGGCCTTATGAACTGCATGTGGACGCCAGTCGAGATGGACTGGGTGGAGTACTCTACCAGGAGTATGACGGGCACCTACGACCCATTGCCTATGTGAGCCGAAGTTTGACACCCGCTGAAAGGAATTACCCAACTCACAAACTTGAGTTCCTGGCTTTGAAGTGGGCAGTAGTGGACAAACTGAGAGACTACCTATATGGCGCAGAATTTGTGATCAAGACAGATAACAATCCTCTCACCTACCTACTCACCACAGCAAAATTAGATGCTACAGGGCATAGGTGGCTGGCTGCACTCTCTGGATTCACCTTCAGTCTAAAATACCGTCCAGGGGTCGGAAATCGGGACGCTGATGCATTATCCAGAAGGCCCCACTACGATTGGAACTCGCCGGAAGGTTGGACCCAACTTACCCCTGAAGGTGTGAGGGCTCTTTGTGAAGGAGCAGAACAACCAGCGAAGGGTGGAGCCAGGGCTGAGGAGGTAGGAGTGTCCGCTGTGGGAGTGCCTAGGGGCTACTGTAATGTCACTCAAGTGGTGGATGAGGGTTTGCCTAAACTGTCCAGGAAGGACCTCCGAAGAGATCAGCAAGAAGATCCCCTCTGTAGCCTTGTGTCGGAGGCCTTGGAGACTCAACATTCTGATCTACTCCTACAGAGCGCCAAGAAGGAAGCTCGCCTGTTATGCAAGGAGTGGAGTCGGTTACAGCTGAAACAAGGAGTGGTGTACAGGAGGGCCCCCTCTGAAGATCTGGAGGAGAAGTGGCAGTTGTTCCTGCCGGAGAAACATAGGGAAAGAGTTCTGATTGCTCTGCATGACCACCATGGCCACTTGGGATCGGAAAGGACCCTTCAATTAGTGAGAGACAGGTTTTACTGGCCATACATGCGATCTGAAGTGGAGAATTACTGTCGCTCTTGTCTCAGGTGCATACAAAGGAAGTCTTTACCTCAGAGAGCCGCCCCAATGGGCCATATGGAAAGCCACGGACCCATGGATCTAGTATGTATAGACTACTTGTGTGTGGAATCCGATCTCAGTGGGCAAGGAAATATTTTGGTAGTCACGGACCATTTCACCAGATATGCTCAGGCCTTTCCAGCCAGGGATCAACAAGCGCCTACTGTGGCAAAGATCTTGGTGGAGAAATTCTTCATCCATTACGGCCTGCCTCAGCGGATCCATTCAGATCAAGGAAGGGATTTTGAGAGCACCCTCATTAGGCAGCTACTGGACTTGCTGGATATAAAAAAATCTAGGACTACCCCCTATCACCCACAAGGGGATCCACAACCCGAAAGATTCAATAGAACTCTCCTCAACATGTTAGGAACACTGGCCTCGGAGCAGAAACAACAGTGGAGTAAACACATTGCAGCCATGGTACATGCTTATAACAGCACCGTGAGTGATGCCACAGGATATTCACCCTATCGCCTAATGTTTGGTCGGGAAGCTCGTTTGCCGGTGGATCTGGCGTTTGGTACTTCTTTAGACCACACTTCGGAGGCCTCTCATCGAGGATATGTGGGCAGATTACGGAAGAGTTTGAAGGCCGCATATGAGAAAGTTCGGGCCACCTCAGATGCGAGGGGACGCAGGAATAAGAGGAACTTTGACCTCAGAGTGCGGATCCAAGACCTGCAACCTGGAGACCGAGTGCTATTGAGAAATCTGGGTGTACCAGGAAAACACAAGTTGGCTGATCGCTGGAAGTCACAGCCATTCATCATATGCAGGCGCCTCCCGGGATTACCGGTATACGAAATCAGACCAGAAGGGAGTACTGGACCACTGAAGGTATGGCATCGGAATCACCTTCTGCCCTTAACAGAAGCAGTCAGGAAAACTCCACGACGGGAACTATCGCCTATGGCTGAGCCTCGACCTGTAACTAGGTCTCAGTCAGGATCCCTGGCCACAGAAGGTAGTGAGAAAGAGGATGGGATGGAGATAAGCTGGTTGTGGTCGCCTGAGATGCCGGAAACTGATACTAATTGCTTACCTCATGAGCAGGAGACAGACACTGTGACTTTGAGACCTGAGGCCCCGGAATTTGTGCCGCAAAGTGGGCATTCTGAGGATCACTCACCCGCTGACACTGAGGTGCAAGAGTGTGAGGCAGAAGAAGAGACAGCGCCTACTCCTAAAAGACAAAGAGTCAAGAGGGAAGTTCATGCGCCTAAGAAACTGACTTATGATCTTCTGGGCGAATGTTCTGAACAGGCCTGGCTTGCCCCCAAAAGAATTCCTGATATGCCTGGTCTCCTTACTGTAAACCTAGAAGGAGAGAACCCCAACTCACCCCTGGACACATCTGTACCAGACACTGCGGTGTCACCTGAGAGTGCACAGAACAGCCTCCCATCTTATGAAAAGTGGTGGGAGGCTCCTCTGTCTGTATTGAGCAGCCGCATAGAGGCAAAAATGTGCAGTAGAGTTAAAAATGTCTTTGGGGACCAAAGATTCAAAGTGGGGGGAGTATGTAGCGGGGGCAATTTTTGCTATTAAGAATGCTCAGATCTGAAGTGGTAGAATTGATAGTCTTATAATGTAAATAAGCGTCTGATGCCATCTACTGGCGAAGAAATGGAACGGCGTGTTCAAGGTTTGTTTTTTTCAGAACATCCAGAAGGGATATGAATAATTACCCAGGAACACTCAGGGCTGCAAGGCATGCTGGGAAGATATAAAAGACCTTGTGTGGCCATTTTTAGCTCTCTCGGCCTCGGGACCCACATCCTGGAGGAACCCTTTCACAGTGTGTTTGGTGGAGTTCTGGCCTACCTCGTGGGGAAGCAAGCCATCGGTATCCAGGCAAGTGTTGGAGGGTTCCCGATCGTCTCTGAAAGTGGGAACTGGACAACCAGACGAGTGCAGAGACCAGGTGGAGGCCGTGTGTGGTGAGAGCATCCAGTCATCTGGGCCTCGTGTGGTGAGAGGGCTCGGGCCCAAAGCTTTGTACTGTTTACACACACACACACTTAGACTGCCGGGGAGTGCTGCTGGGACCGTTAGTTCCACGCTGCCAGTGTGTTTCCCTAAGCCACATGTGCCAGGACCTGAAAGCCTTAATCAACTGCTTGATGGCCGGCCATTGAATATTGTGTATTAACCAGGAAAGAGTGCGCAGTCACCCTCCACGTTTAATCCGCAGTCCCTGTTTGCATCAAACTACTATTAAAATACCTGTGGATTACAAATTGAGTTCACATTGCTAGCGAAGAAAGAAGATCAAGGACTAATACTACTACATTTTATTGGCAAGGCCTTGCAGCGCTGTTACTGTTAGACAGATACTGTCATAGGGAAGTTACTGAGGGATTACCCGTTACGGTTGTGTTTTATTCTGTTGGGTGTTGCGTGGCGCATACTGTGTGGTTGTGTACTGGAAGTGGGAAGGCGCGCAGCTTGAAGTAAGGCCTGCGCGCTAGTCCCACTTGGAGACACCAAAATACCTGCGGCCGTAGGGGGGGTGTAAAGAAATTGTTGCGCACAGCCTTTCTCAATACTGAATGTGCACCACTTATGTTCCGATTGTGTATTACAACAACTGTTTTAGTAAAGTCAATGATTATTTAAGTTTAACTTGTGTCTAAACGGTTCCTTTGTCGCTCATAAACTATTGTGTCAGTTTGCACCACAGCTGTGACCAGGGGAGTGAGACCCAGAATACTGGGGGGGTAATAAAGCAGAGTGCAGGCCCAAAACAATTAGCCGCTCCTTCGGGGGTAAGCGCTACAAATATATTTCACAAAAAATTGAAGTTTTTTAAGTCACCTTCTGTTTTCTCTATTTATCTGTTTTCAATTCAATAGATGTTTTTAACAATCATAAAATGTTTGCTGTAATGCTGCTTACCCAACAATTTTTTGCCTTTGAAAAACATTGTGATTATATTTCCGTGTAAACATTTTATCAGGCTTGTTTGTATTTTCAATGTTGTTGTGAGTTCCTGTTGCTTATACTGCAAATGCATTTTGAAATATAATAAAATATTAATGTATTTGCAATGCTATGTCGTTTAGCCCCCCCTTTCAGGCAATATATTTCACCTCTAAGGCCCCGTACACACGACCGGATCTATCCGCTGGGATTTATCCGCAGATCAGTTCCAGCGTATAGACCCAGCGGATATTTATCCGCGGATATATTTTGGGCCGATGGATTTTCAGTGGATAAAAATTTTCTAGCATGCTAGAAAATCCATCTGCTGGAATCCAGTCCAGCGGATTGATCCGGTGGTGTGTACAGACTCACCGGATCAATCTGTCCAATTCCCTCCCTCGCATGCGTCGTAATGATTCGACGCATGCGTGGAAGTCCTTATATTACAGCGTTGCGCACGTCGCCGCGTCATCATCGCGGCGACGGCGCGACACGTCACCGCGGAGGGATTCCGCGCGGATTTCGATCAGATCAAAATCTGCCAGAGGATTTATCCGCGGAAACGGTCCGGAGGACCGTTTCCAGCGGATAATCCTCTCGTGTGTACGGGGCCTTAGCTCTTTAGATAAATAGTTTTTTGTTCTATGCAATGGATGACTAAGTATTTTTTCTTTCAGCCATTTTTAGGTAATTAAAGCGGAATTCTACGAGCAATTTTTATTTTTTTTAAAAGTCAGCATCTACTAACAGTGTATTAAAAAATAAGGACACTTACCTGTCCTACTCGCCCGCGCTGATGCCCCCCCGATGCCAATTTCTCGATCGGTGCAGGTCCTGTGTCGCCACTCACAATAAAGGAAACAGGCAGTGAAACCTTACTGCCCGTTTCCTACTGGGCATGTGCAAGTTTTGGCATGGGCAGCTGCTCTTTGGGAACACACACAGTTCCCAGAAAGCAGCGAGCCCCATTCACAAGAAGAAGATGAAGAAGATAGACCGCAGCTACGGAAGAGGCAGATTACGGACTTCCGCATTGCTACAGGTATTTCGGATGAGTAAAAAAAATCTATCTTTTTTTTCTATTTTTTTTTTAGGATTTTTGGGCAAATTTTTTTTTTCCTGGGTGGAACTCCACTTTAAGTTCAATTTCCTTCTTTGGCGGTATGACAGTTTAGCTTGCAGCTTTTCTAGCAATGTCCTTCAGCTCTTTGCTCATCAGGATAATTCAGTTTAGTTTAGTTTAGTTTAGTTTAGTTTAGTTTAGTTTACAACTTCCAACTTGTGCAGTGCATTTGAGATATTTGTTAGTCTTTCATACTTAATTAATACATTGAGACCTCACAATGTTATACATTGTTGGGCATTGTTGAATTTTTAAAGCCAACAATTCAGTTTGGTGTCAGCCTTTCAAAAAAACTTTAAATATTCCAAATCTTTCATACATTAGTGGTGTTGAAATTCATGTTTATTTAAAAAACATTCCTACTTTTCCAACTTGAAAGATTACATAATAAATAAATAATAAATAAATAAATAATAAAATATAAAGTATAAAATAAATATAATAAATAAAAATAAATAAATAGTAAATAATAAATAATAAATAAATAAATAGTACAATAAATAAATAAAAACAAATAAATATTAAATAAATAAATAAAAAATAAAATATAATAAATAATAAAATAAAGAATAAATAAATAAATAATAAAAAATAATAAATAAATATTAAATATTAAATAAAAAAATAAATAATAAATAAAAATAAATTATAAATAAATAAATAAATAAATAAATAAATAAATAATAAAATAAATAAATAATAAATAAATAATAAATAAATAATAAATAATAAATAATAAATAAATAAACAGTAAATGATAAATAATAAATAAATAAACAATAAATAATAAATAAATAAAAATTAAATAAAAAATAAATAAATATTAAATAATAAATAAATAATAAATTAATAAATAATAAATAATAAAATATGAAAAAATAAATACTAATAAATAAATAATAAATAATAAAAAAAAATAATAATAAATAAATAAATAAATAAATAAATATTAAATAAATAAATATTAAATAATAAATAAATAATCAATAATAAAATAAATAATAAATAAATAATAAATCATAGCAACCGTCCATTGCAACCATCCATAGCAACCAGTCCATAGCAACTCTCCATAGCAATCAGTCCATAGCAACCCATCCATAGGAACCCTACCATAGCAACCCGTCCATAGCAATCAGTTCATTGCAACAGTCCATAGCAACCAGTCCATAGCAACCCGTCCATTGCAACCATCCATAGCAACCAGACCATAGCAACCGTCCATAGCAACCAGTCCATAGCAACCTGTCCATAGCAACCGTCCAAGGCAACCAGCCCATAGCAAACAGTCCATAGCAACCATTCATTGCAACCCTCCATATAAATCGTCCATAGAAACCAGTCCATAGCAACCAGTCCATAGCAACCAGTCCATAGCAACCAGTCCATAGAAACCCTCCATTGCATCCAGTCCATAGCAACCAGTCCATAGCAACCAGTCCATAGAAACCCTCCATTGCATCCAGTCCATAGCAACCAGTCCATAGCAACCCTCTATAGCAACCATCCATAGCAACCAGTCCATATCAACCCTCCATAGCAACCAGTCCATAGCAACCCTTCATAGCAACCAGTCCATAGCAACCAGTCCATAGCAACCAGTCCATAGCAACCGTCCATAGCAACCAGTCCATATCAACCAGTGCATAGCAACCCGTCTATTGCAACCATCAATAGCAACCAGCCCATAGCAACCAATCCATAGCAACCAGTCCATAGCAACCGTCCAAAGCAACCAGTCCATAGCAAAGAGTCCATAGAAACCCTCCATTGCATCCAGTCCATAGCAACCAGTCCATAGCAACCAGACCATAGCAACCTTCCGCGTGGAAGTCCTTATATTACAGCGTTGCGCACGTCGCCGCGTTATCATCGCGGCGACGGCGCGACACGTCACAGCAGAGGGATTCCGCGCAGATTTCGATCAGATCAAAATCCTCTCGTGTGTACGGGGCCTTAGCTCTTTAGATAAATAGTTTTTTGTTCTATGCAATGGATGACTAAGTATTTTTTCTTTCAGCCATTTCAGGTAATTAAAGCGGGATTCCACGCGCAATTTTTATTTTTTTAAAAAGTCAGCATCTACTAACAGTGTATTAAAAAATAAGGACACTTACCTGTCCTACTCGCCCGCGATGATGCCCCCCCGATGCCAATTTCTCGATCGGTGCAGGTCCTGCGTCGCCACTCACACTAAAGGAAACAGGCAGTGAAACCTTACTGCCCGTTTCCTACTGGGCATGTGCAAGTTTTGCGCAAACTTGTGAATGGGCAGCTGCTCTTTGGGAACACACACAGTTCCCAGAAAGCAGCGAGCCCCATTCACAAGAAGAAGATGAAGAAGATAGACCGCAGCTACGGAAGAGGCAGATTACGGACTTCCGCATTGCTACAGGTATTTCGGATGAGTAAAAAAAAATCTATCTTTTTTTTCTATTTTTTTTTTTAGGATTTTTGGGCAAATTTTTTTTTCCTAGGTGGAACTCCACTTTAAGTTCAATTTCCTTCTTTGGCGGTATGACAGTTTAGCTTGCAGCTTTTCTAGCAATGTCCTTCAGCTCTTTGCTCATCAGGATAATTCAGTTGAGTTTCGTTTAGTTTAGTTTACAACTTCCAACTTGTGCAGTGCATTTGAGATATTTCAAACAATTTTTTTTCATAGTTCTACATATTTTCATCAGCATTTGTTAGTCTTTCATACTTAATTAATACATTGAGACCTCACAATGCTATATATTGTTGGGCATTGTTGAATTTTTAAAGCCAACAATTCAGTTTGGTGTCAGCCTTTCAAAAAAACTTTAAATAAATATTCCAAATCTTTCATACATTAGTGGTGTTGTTTTTAATGAAATTCATGTTTATTTAAAAAACATTCCTACTTTTCCAACTTGAAAGATTACATAATAAATAAATAATAAATAAATAAATAATAAATAATAAAATATAAAGTATAAAATAAATATAATAAATAAAAATAAATAAATAGTAAATAATAAATAATAAATAAATAAAAAATAAAATAATAAATAAAAAATAAATGATAAATAAATAAATAAATAATAAATAAATAATCAATAATACATAAATAAAAAATAATAAAATAAATAAATAATAAATAAATAATAAATAAAGAAATAATAAATAAATACACAGTAAATGATAAATAATAAATAAATAAACAAGAAATATTAAATAAATAAAAATTAAATAAATAAATAAAAAATAAATAAATATTAAATAATAAATAAATAATAAATTAATAAATAATAAATAATAAAATACGAAAAAAATAAATACTAATAAATAAATAATAAATAATTAAAAAAAAATTAAAAAAAATAATAATAAATAAATTAAATAAATAAATATTAAATAAATAAATAAATATTAAATAAGAAATAAATAATCAATAATAAATAATATATAATAAAAAATAAAAATAAAAAATAATAAATAATAAAATAAATAATAAATAAATAAATAATAAATCATAGCAACCGTCCATTGCAACCATCCATAGCAACCAGTCCATAGCAACTCTCCATAGCAACCAGTCCATAGCAACCCATCCATAGGAACCCGTCCATAGCAACCTGTCCATAGCAACCAGTTCATTGCAACAGTCCATAGCAACCAGTCCATAGCAACCAGTCCATAGCAACCCGTCCATAGCAACCGTCCAAGCTAACCAGTCCATAGCAAACAGTCCATAGCAACCGTTCATAGCAACCCTCCATATAAATCGTCCATAGAAATCAGTCCATAGCAACCAGTCCATAGCAACCAGTCCATAGAAACCCTCCATTGCATCCAGTCCATAGCAACCAGTCCATAGAAACCCTCCATTGCATCCAGTCCTTAGCAACCAGTCCATAGCAACCCTCTATAGCAACCATCCATAGCAACCAGTCCATATCAACCCTCCATAGCAACCAGTCCATAGCAACCCTCCATAGCAACCAGTCCATAGCAACCAGTCCATAGCAACCAGTCCATAGCAACCGTCCATAGCAACCAGTCCATATCAACCAGTGCATAGCAACCCGTCCATTGCAACCATCAATAGCAACCAGCCCATAGCAACCCTCCTTTGCAACCATCCATAGCAACCAGTCCATAGCAACCCTCCATAGCAACCAGTCCATAGCAACCCATCCATAGCAGCCCGTCCATAGCAACCATCCATAGCAACCAGTTCATTGCAACAGTCCATAGCAACTCGTCCATTGCAACCATCCATAGCAACCAGTCCATAGCAACCAGTCCATAGCAACCCTCCATAGCAACCAGTCCATAGCAACCCGTCCATAGCAACCAGTACATAGCAACAAGTCCATAGCAAACGTCCATAGCAACCAGTCCATAGCAACCCTCCATAGCAACCAGTCCATAGCAACCGTCCATAGCAACCAGTCCATAGCAACCCTCCAATGCAACCAATCCATAGCAACCCGTCCATAGCAACCTGTCCATAGCAACCAGTCCATAGCAACCGGTCCATAGCAACAGTCCATAGCAACCAGTCCACAGCAACCAGTTCATAGCAACCGTCCATAGCAACCAGTCCATAGCAACCAGTCCATAGCAACCCTCCATAGCAACCAGTCCAGAGCAACCAGTCCATAGCAACCATCCATAGCAACCAGTCCATAGCAACCAGTCCATAGCTACCATCCATAGCAACCATTTCATAGCAACCCTCCATAGCAACCAGTCCATAGCAACCAGTCCATAGCAACCCGTCCATAGCAACCCGTCCATAGCAACCAGTCCATAGCAACCCTCCATAGCAACCCTCCATAGCAACCAGTTCATAGCAACCAGTCCATAGCAACCAGTCCATAGCAACCTGTCCATAGCAACCAGTCCATAGCAACCAGTCCATAGCAACCAGTCCATAGCAACCGGTCCATAGCAACTGTCCATAGCAACCAGTCCACAGCAACCAATTCATAGCAACAGTCCATAGCAACCAGTCCATCGCAACCAGTCCATAGCAACCCTCCATAGCAACCAGTCCAGAGCAACCAGTCCATAGCAACCATCCATAGCAACCCGTCCATAGCAACCATCCATAGCAACCAGTTCATTGCAACAGTCCATAGCAACTCGTCCATTGCAACCATCCATAGCAACCAGTCCATAGCAACCAGTCCATAGCAACCCTCCATAGCAACCAGTCCATAGCAACCCGTCCATAGCAACCAGTACATAGCAACCAGTCCACAGCAAACGTCCATAGCAACCAGTCCATAGCAACCCTCCATAGCAACCAGTCCATAGCAACCGTCCATAGCAACCAGTCCATAGCAACCCTCCAATGCAACCAGTCCATAGCAACCTGTCCATAGCAACCTGTCCATAGCAACCAGTCCATAGCAACTGGTCCATAGCAACAGTCCATAGCAACCAGTCCACAGCAACCAGTTCATAGCAACCGTCCATAGCAACCAGTCCATAGCAACCAGTCCATAGCAACCCTCCATAGCAACCAGTCCAGAGCAACCAGTCCATAGCAACCATCCATAGCAACCAGTCCATAGCAACTAGTCCATAGCTACCATCCATAGCAACCATTTCATAGCAACCCTCCATAGCAACCAGTCCATAGCAACCAGTCCATAGCAACCCGTCCATAGCAACCCGTCCATAGCAACCAGTCCATAGCAACCCTCCATAGCAACCCTCCATAGCAACCAGTTCATAGCAACCAGTCCATAGCAACCAGTCCATAGCAACCTGTCAATAGCAACCAGTCCATAGCAACCAGTCCATAGCAACCGGTCCATAGCAACTGTCCATAGCAACCAGTCCACAGCAACCAGTTCATAGCAACAGTCCATAGCAACCAGTCCATCGCAACCAGTCCATAGCAACCCTCCATAGCAACCAGTCCAGAGCAACCAGTCCATAGCAACCATCCATAGCAACCAGTCCATAGCAACCAGTCCATAGCAACCATCCATAGCAACCATTTCATAGCAACCCTTCATAGCAACCCTCCATAGCAACCAGTCCATAGCAACCAGTCCATAGCAACCACACCAAAGCAACCCTCTATAGCAAACAGTCCATAGCAACCAGTCCATAGCAACCATCCATAGCAACCATCTAAGCAACCAGACCATAACAACCAGTCCATAGCAACCAACCATCCATAGCAACCAGTCCATAGCAACCCTCAATAGCAACCATTCAATAGCAACCGTCCATAGCAACCAGTCCATAGCAAACCTCTATAGCAACCATCCATAGCAACCAGTCCATAGCAACCGTCCATAACAACCAGTCCATATCAACCATTGCATAGCAACCCGTCCATTGCAACCATCAATAGCAACTATCCCATAGCAATAAATCCATAGCAACCAGTCCATAGCAACCGTCGAAAGCAACCAGTCCATAGCAACCGTCCATAGCAACCAGTCCATATCAACCAGTGCATAGCAACCCGTCCATTGCAACCATCAATAGCAACTAGCCCATAGCAACCAATCCATAGCAACCAGTCCATAGCAACCGTCGAAAGCAACCAGTCCATAGCAACCGTCCATAGCAACCAGTCCATAGCAACCAGTCCATAGCAACCAGTCCATAGCAACCCGTCCATATCAACCAGTCCATAGCAACCAGTCCATAGCAACCCTCCATAGCAACCAGTCCGTAGCAACCCGTCCATAGCAACCCGTCCATAGCAACAAATCCATAGAAACCATCCAAAGCAACCAGTCCATAGCAACCAGTCCATAGCAACCAGTCCATAGCAACCCGTTCATAGAAACCTGTCCATTTTAACCAGTCCATAGCAACCGTCCATAGCAACCAGTCCATAGCAACCCTCTATAGCAACCAGTCCATAGAAACCAGTCCATAGCAACCAGTCCATAGCAACCCGTCCATATCAACCAGTCCATAGCAACCAGTCCATAGCAACCAGTCCATAGCAACCCGTCCATAGCAACCAGTCCATATTAACCAGTCAATAGCAATCGTCCATAGCAACCAGTCCACAGCAACCCTCCATAGCAACCAGTCCATAGCAACCGTCCATAGCAACCAGTCCATAGCAACCCTCCAATGCAACCAGTCCATAGCAACCCGTCCATAGCAACCTGTCCATAGCAACCAGTCCATAGCAACCGGTCCATAGCAACAGTCCATAGCAACCAGTTCATAGCAACCCGTTCATAGCAACCCGTCCATAGCAACCAGTCCATAGCAAACATTTCATAGCAACCAGTCCATAGCAACCGGTCCATAGCAACCCTCCATAGCAATGGTCCATAGCAACCAGTCCATAGCAACCAGTCCATAGCAACCCTCCATAGCAACCAGTCAATAGCAACCCTCTATAGCAACCAGTCCATAGCAACCAGTCCATAGCAACCAGTCAATAGCAACCCGTCCATAGCAACCCGTCCATAGCAACCCGTCCATAGCAACCAGTCCATAGCAATACAGACCATAGCAACCGTCCATAGCAACCAGTCCATAGCAACCGGTCCATAGCAACCCTCCATAGCAACGGTCCATAGCAACCAGTCCATAGCAACTAGTCCATAGCAACCCTCCATAGCAACCAGTCCATAGCAACCAGTCCATAGCAACCATTTAATAGCAACCCTCCATAGCAACCAGTCCATAGCAACCAGTCCATAGCAACCAGTCCATAGCAACCAGACCAAAGCAACCCTCTATAGCAACCAGTCCATAGCAACCGGTCCATAGCAACCGTCCATAGCAACCAGTCCATAGCAACCAGTCCATAGAAACCATCCAAAGCAACCAGTCCATAGCAGCCAGTCCATAGCAACCATCCATAGCAACCAGTCCATAGCGACCATCCATAGCAACCCTCCATAGCAACCAGTCCATAGCAACCATTCATAACAACCAGTCCATAGCATTCAGTCCATAGCAACCAGTCCATAGCAACCATTTCATAGCAACCCTTCATAGCAACCATCCATAGCAACCAGTCCATAGCAACCAGTCCATAGCAACCAGTCCATAGCAACCATCCATAGCAATCCATAGCAACCCTCCATAGCAACTGTCTCTTTCTCTTTCGATCTCGATCTCGATCTTTCTCTCTCTCTTTCTCTTTCCCTATCTATCTCGATCTCTCTCGATCTCTCTCTCTTTATCTATCTCGATCTATTTATGTATTTATTTATTTATTTAGTTATTAATAATTTATTATTTTTTTATTATTTTATTTATTTATTTATTTATTTATTTATTTATTATTTATTGTTTAATTATTTATTATTATTTATTTATTTTATTATTTTTTATTTATTTTTTTATTATATATTATTTATTTATTTATTATTGATTATTTATTTCTTATTTAATATTTATTTATTATTATTATTTATATATTTAATTATCATTTATTTTTTATTTATTTATTTTATTTTTTATTTATAATTTAATATTGATTTATTTATTATTTATTTTTTATTTATTTATTATTTATTTGCAGCTACAGGCATCATTCAGATATCGTCTTTTAGAGCCGGCAATTCTGTGCACCGTAAGAATGATCATAGCGGCTGTTCCTCTGCTTGATCATTCTTACAGGTGGCAAAAGGGGACGTCCCCCCTCCCGCCACCCTCCGGTGATCGGTGAGTCGGGGAACACATCTGCCAGACCCGGATGCCTACCATAGAGATTTCTGGCAGACCAGATGGTCGCTGGAGTCTCTATGATCATTCGGAGGCCGGGCACGATATTATGACTTCACGCCTGGCCTTTGCATTAAAAAAAACTACGCCACCTTGGCTGGAAAGCCATATCTCACTGTAAAGAGGTCCTGCCATACATATTCCTATTACAAGGGATGTTTACATTCCTTATAATAAAAAAAAATTATCACTTTTATTTCTAAGTGTCAAAGTAAAAAGTTTAAAGTAAAATTAACAATAATAAAATTCTAGCCCTAGACTACTCTGTAACTCAAAACAAGTAACCAGTAAAAAAATTAAAATAAAGCGTCGCCCATGAGGATTATTAAGTACTGAAGTACTGAAGTTTGGCGCCATTCCACGAGCGTGTGCAATTTTGAAGGGTGACATGTTGGGTATCTATTGGTCAGGTGGAAAGCAGGCAGTGTGGTCCATTTTTTTCAGTTTTAGAGCCAGAGAGAAGGTGTGGCAGGCAGGCAGGTGTTATCTCATCCTCTGCTTGGAAGAATGACTGGGACTAGCATGAAGGAAAAGGTGTCCCTGTGAGGTCCAATAGTGATTGTCTGTCCATTGTTGATGGAGAGAGCTCTTCCTAATAAGGGCAAAGTAGTGGTGTCCTCACAGAGGACACAGGAGAACTGTGTCTCTCTCATCCAGGGGAAAGTAAAGCTACATGAGTTATAGTCTATAACAGTCACCCACCCTGAAACTGGGTGGCATATAAATGTGGGGTTTGAGCTGGTAGGTACCAATATACCAGAAAGTTTATTAAATGTATTATTTATTTATTTATTTATTTATTTATTTATTTATTTATTTATTTATTATTTATTTTATATTTTGTTTATTTATTGTTTATTTATTTATGTATTTATTTTATATTTTATTATTTATTATTTATTTTATTTATTATTTATTTTTTATTTATTATTAATTTTTCATTTATTTTTTATTTATTTTTATTTTTTATTTATTTTTTATTCATTATATTATTTATTCTTATTTATTTATTATTTATTTATTTTTTATTTATTATTTATTTATTTATTTATTAATTATTTATTTTATTATTTATTATATTTTATATTTTATTTATTTATTATTTATTTATTTATTTTTTATTTTTTATTTATGTATTTATTATTTATTTATTTGTTATTTATTATTTATTTATTTTTTATTTATTTATTTTTTATTTATTTTATTATTTATTTTTATTAATTATTTATTTATATATTATTTATTTATTTATTATTATTTTTTTATATTTTATTATTTATTATTTATTTATTATTTAATATTTTTTTATTTTTATTTTTTTATTTTTATTTTATTTATCTTATTATTTTTTATTTATTTATTTTTTATTTATTTATTATTTATTTATTATTTACATCTACATTCTGATTCAATCCCTATGTAGCAGCTGCATATCCTGTAACATGAACATTTTTTAAGAAGAGATTTAAATTATGATTCTGTTAAAGGAGAGCCATTCGCATGTGACAAAAAAAATGGAATGCCTTGCAAATAGTTGAAATTGCTGAATCAGCTCTATTGGGCAATGGGAATGTCCTAAGGCAGTGGTCATCAACATTGTCCTGCAGGGCCCACTAACAGGCCACGTTTGCAAGATAACTGAAATACATCACAGGTGATATCATTTGCTGCTCAGTGACTGCAGTATTCTAGACTGCATTTCCCCAAGGTAATACATAAAACCTGGCATGTTAGTGGGCCCTGCAGGACAAGGTTGATGACCACTGTCCTAAGGCAATAGGACAATATAGGAAATAAATCATAACTGCCTATCCTTTCTTTTTTTTTTTCAAATAACAGTTTTTTATTTTCGAAAAAGGTCAGTACAAAATATGGCAGCATATCTGGTGTAAGAGAAAAGAGGAGGTACACTATTCCAGCTTAATGTGCTTACACAGTGGTTTCAAAGTTATTTGTACGATCAGTAGCTTGTATAACAACAGGAATCAAAGAGGAGAGAAAGAGGAAAGAGGGGATGGGGCGGAAAGGAGGGTATGGGAGAGAGAGAGAGAGGCAAGTGAAGAAATAGAGGAGAAAAAAAAAGGGAGGAAAGAAAAAGGAAAAGAGGGGGGGAAGCAGGCAAGAGGGGTGGGTGTAATAATGTACCTCGGTGGTCTGTCGTCGGCTCACGGCGGGTCCTCCCTCACATGCCACCTCTCCCAGACAAGGTCATGATCCTCCCGTCTGTCCCGGATCCTAGCCGTCATTTTTTCCATGAGTTCTACATCCTTGACCCTAACGTAAAGGGCCTCTTGGGATGGGGGCATCGGTTTCTTCCAGTTTAGTGCTATCAAGCACCTCGCCGCCGTGGTAATGTGTCTTAACAGCTTCTTATAAGGTTGGGACAGGCCCAGAAGGAATAGCTTCGGGGAGAGGGGTATGGGCACCTCCAGGAGGCGAGACAGAAGCTCTCGTGTCTGAGTCCAGAACGGGACAATCATGCGGCAGGCCCAATATATGTGAAACAGTGTGCCCCTAGCTTGGTTGCATCGCCAGCACCGGTCAGAGGTGGAAGGGTAGATCTTGTGGAGAACGTCCGGGGTCAGGTACCAGAAAAACAGCACTTTGTATGTATTCTCCTTATAAAGGGTACAGATAGAGCTTTTGGCCGCCTGTCTCCAAACCGCTCCCCACTCCTCCTCCGAGAGCACCTCCCCCAGCTCCCTCTTCCATCGAAGCATATAGGCGTGTTTACCGTTGTGTTGGAAGGAGTGTTCATTTAGGATTTGGTATATATCTGATATAAGGCCCCTTCGGGCTGTGCCCTCTAGTATAATGCGCTCAAATGGGGTTGGCTTCGAGAAGAGGAGCCGAGGGGCTACTGTGTGGGCGTAGTGGCGAATCTGTAGGTAGCTGAAGAAAGCTTGTCGTGGGATGTCATGTTTGGCTTGGAGATCAGCGAAGGAGTGCAGGGTGCGAGACCTGGGATCTACTAAATGGCCAAAGTGAAATAGATTTTGCGAGGCCCAGGGCCATGACATCGGGTGGGTGAGGCTTGTCGGTAATTTAGGGTTATAGAGAAAGGAAGTCAGCAGGGAACTGTCAGATTTAAGTCGGCAGCCTTGGGCTAGCCTCCTCCATATACGTTGGAGCTGCCGCATGGAGCCCAGCAAACGTCCGGGCTCCACTGTCGTGTTCGCGTTCCAGAGGAGGTTATTGGGGTGTATTGGTGCCAGCCAAATCTTTTCCACCTCCGTCCATCTATTGTAGGACTTCTGGGGAAACCATGATGCCACCGCTCGTAGCTGTGAGGCCTGGTAATATTTAACCAGGTCTGGGAAGGCCAGGCCTCCCTCGGTTCGCGCCGCCGTCATGACCGAGCATGGGATCCTTTGGCGCCTGTAGTTCCACACATACCGGAGGAGATCCGCTTGTAGGGCACGCAAATGGGCGCATGGGACTGGGATAGGAAGGGTCTGGAACAGATACAGCAGTTTTGGAAGGATCACCATTTTGATGGCCGCTATCCGGCCCAGAAGGGATATCTGATGGGGCTTCCATTTATGGATCAGCGCCCTGATCGAGCTATAGAGGGGGGGGAATTGGCCTGGTACAAGGATGCAAAGTCCGGGGTCAGATGGACCCCCAGGTATTTCAGGGAGGTTCGCTCCCAGTGGTATGGGAAGACTGACTGCAGGTGTAAGGTCTCTGGTTCGGGCATGTTAATCGGCATGGCCATCGACTTGGAGGTGTTGGTTTTGTATCCCGAGAGGGCCCCGTAGCGTTCAAGTTCACCGTGAAGATTGGGCAGGGAGATGCGGGGACGCGTCAATGTTAAAATAATATCGTCAGCAAAGAGGGAGATCTTAAATTCCCTCCCCCTTACTGGAATACCCCGAATGTCCGGATTACCGCGGATCGTCGCTGCTAGGGGCTCAACGCACAGAGCGAAAAGCAGGGGGGAGAGCGGACACCCTTGGCGGGTTCCATTGGTGACAGGGAAGGTGGACGAAGTGGCAAAGGGAGTTTTTACCTGTGAGATCGGGTTGGTGTAGAGGTGTCGGACCGCCTGAAGAAAAGGTCCCCCAAACCCTATGTGTTTCAACGTGGCGAGCATGAAGGGCCAGCCAAGGCGGTCAAACGCCTTCTCTGCGTCTAGGCTTAGGAGCAAGGACTCTGAGCCCTCCCTGCCCACCACGTCAATTAGGTCAATCACCTTTCTCGTATTGTCCCCAGCTTGGCGGCGGGGGACAAAGCCCAACTGGTCTTTATGGAACAGGGAGGGCAAGACTACATTTAAACGGAGGGAGAGGACCTTCGTAAAGATTTTGAGGTCTGAGTTTAATAGGGCTATTGGCCTGTAGCTTGCGCATAATGAGGGGTCCTTGTCAGGTTTAGGAATGAGGGTGATAAATGACCGCTGCATATCCTGCGGGATGGGGGTCTGTTGTAGAAAGGCGTTGAAGAGTTTAGTCATGTGGGGGAGAAGTGTGGGGAGAAAGGTCTTATAATATTCGTATGGGAACCCATCTGGGCCCGGGGACTTGTGGGCGGGCAGGGCCTTAATGGCCCGGGTTAGCTGCTCATCCGTAATGGGGGCATTAAGGGAGACCAGGTCTTCCGGTTGTAGCCGAGGGATGCCCGCCTGTGTCATGCCTATCCTTTCTTGCTAATCTAATTCTGCAAACACTTTTGTCCAGCAAGTTAACAACTTACCTCAACTGAACTGATTCCATAGCAGTAGCAAAATTACATGACATGTTGAATGCAATTCGTGACACAATAGCAGCATATAAACATTGCTTTTAAAATCCTTTTCAGGATGGTTGCTATGGAGGGTTGCTATGGTCTGGTTGCTATGGACTTGTTGCCATGGAGCGTTGCTATGGACTGGTTGCTATGGACTGGATGCAATGGAGGGTTGCTATGGACTGGTTGCTATGGACTGGTTGCTATGGACTGGATGCAATGGAGGGTTGCTATGGACTGGTTGCTATGGACTGGTTGCTATGGACTGGTTGCTATGGATTGGTTGTTATGAACTGGTTAATATGGAGGGTTGCTATGGACTGGTTGCTATGAACTGGTTGATATGGACTGGTTGCTATGGACTGGTTGCTTTGGATGGTTGCTATGCACTGGTTACTATGGACTGGTTGCTATTGACTGGTTGCTATAGAGGGTTGCTATGGACTGGTTGCTATGGAGGGTTGATATGGACTGGTTGCTATGGATGGTTGCTATGGAGGGTTGCTATGGACTGGTTGCTATGGATTGGTTGCCTTGGACGGTTGCTATGGACTGGTTGCTATGGACGGTTGCTATGGACTGGTTGCTATGGACTGGTTGCAATGGAGGGTTGCTAAGGACTGGTTGCTATGGACTGGTTCCTATGGACTGGATGCAATGAAGGGTTGCTATGGACTGGTTGCTATGGACTGGGTGCTATGGACGATTGCTATGGAGGGTTGGTATGGACGGTTGGTATGGACTGGTTGCTATGTATTGGTTGCTATGGACTGGTTGCTATGGACTGGTTGCTATGAACTGGTTGATATGGTTTGGTTGCTATGGACTGGTTGCTTTGGATGGTTGCTATGCACTGGTTGATATGGACTGGTTGCTATGGACTGGTTGCTATGGATTGGTTGCTATGGACTGGTTTCTATGGAGGGTTGCAATGGACTGGTTGCTTTGGACGGTTGCTATGGACTGGTTGCTATGGAGGGTTGCTATGGACTGGTTGCTATGGACGGGTTGCTATGCACTGGTTGATATGGACTGGTTGCTATGGACTGGTTGCTATGGACTGGTTGCTATTGACTGGTTGCTGAGGAGGGTTGCTATGGTCTGGATTGCTATGGACTGGTTAATATGGACTGGTTGCTATGGACGGGTTGCTATGGACCAGTTGCTATGAACTGGTTGCTTTGGATGGTTGCTATGGACAGGTTGCTATGGACGGTTGCTATGGACTGGTTGCTATGGACTGGTTGCTATTTACTTGTTGCTATGGATGGTTGCTATGGACTGGTTGCTATAGAGGGTTGCTATGGATGGTTGCTATGGACTGGTTGAAATGGAATGGTTGCGAAAGACGGTTGCTATAGACTGGTTGCTGAGGAGGGTTGCTATAGTCTGGTTGCTATGGACTGGTTGCTATGGAGGATTGCTATGGACTGGTTGCTATGGACTGTTGCTATGGACTGGTTGCTATGGACTGCTTGTTATGGAGGGTTGCAATAGACTGGTTGCTATGGACTGGTTGCTATGGACCGGTTGCTATGGATGGTTGCTATGGACTGGTTGCTATGGACTGGTTGCTATGGATGGTTGCTATGGACTGGTTGCTATGGAGGGTTGCTATGGACTGCTTGCTATGGACTGGTTGCTATGGACGGTTGATATGAACTGGTTGCTGTGAACTGGTTGCTGTGAACTGGTTGCTATGGACTGTTGCTATGGACCGGTTGCTATGGACTGGTTGCTATGGACTGGTTGCTATGGACAGGTTGCTATGGACGGGGGTTGCTATGGACTGGTTGCAATGAAGGGTTGCTATGGACCGGTTGCTATGGATGGTTGCTATGGACTGGTTGCTATGGACTGTTGCTATGGACCAGTTGCTATGGACTGGATGCTATGGACTGGATGCTATGGACTGGTTGCTATGGACTGGTTGCTATGGACAGGTTGCTATGGACGGGATGCTATGGACGTGTTGCTATGGACGGGTTGCTCTGGACTGGTTGCTATGGAGGGTTGCTATGGACTGGTTGCTATGGACAGGTTGCTATGGACGGGTTGCTATGGACGGGTTGCTATGGACTGGTTGCTATGGAGGGTTTCTATGAAGGGTTGCTATGAAATGGTTGCTATGGATCGTTGCTATGGACTGGTTGCTATGGACTGGTTGCTATGGATGGTTGCTATGGACTGGTTGCTATGGAGGGTTGCTATGGACTGCTTGCTATGGACTGGTTGCTATGGATGGTTGCTATGAACTGGTTGCTGTGGACTGGTTGCTATGGACTATTTGCTATGGACAGGTTTGCTATGGACGGGTTGCTATGGACTGGTTGCAATGGAGGGTTGCTATGGACTGGTTGCTCTGGATGGTTGCTATGGACTGGTTGCTATGGATGGTTGCTATGGACTGGTTGCTATGGACGGTTGCTATGGACGGTTGCTATGGACTGGTTGCTATGGACTGGTTGCTATGGTCTGGTTGCTATGGACTGGTTGCTATGGACTGGTTGATATGGAGGGTTGCTATGAAGGGTTGCTATGAAATGGTTGCTATGGACTGGTTGCTATGGACTGCTTGCTATGGACTGTTGCTATGGACCGGTTGCTATGGACTGGTTGCTATGAACTGGTTGCTATGGACTGCTTGCTATGGAGGCTTGCTATAAACTGGTTGATATGGACTGGTTGCTATGGATGGTTGCTATGGACTGGTTGCTATGGACTGGTTGCTATGGACTGGTTGCTATGGACTGGTTGCTATGGACTGCATAGAGACTGCTTGCTATGGACAGGTTGCTATGGACGGGTTGCTATGGACTTGTTGCTATGGACTTGTTGCTATGGACTGGTTACTATGGACTGGTTGCTATTGACTGGTTGCTGAGGACAGTTGCTCTGTTCTGGATTGCTATGGACTGGTTAATATGGACTGGTTGCTATGAACTGGTTGCTTTGGACAGGTTGCTATGGACGGGTTGCTATGGACTTGTTGCTATGGACTGGTTACTATGGACTGGTTGCTATTGACTGGTTGCTGAGGAGGGTTGCTATAGTCTGGTTGCTATGGACGGTTGCTATGGACTGGTTGCTATGGAGGGTTGCTATGGACTGGTTGCTGAGGAGGGTTGCTATGGTCTGAATTGCTATGGACTGGTTAATATGGACTGGTTGCTATGGACGGTTGCTATGGACTGGTTGCTATGGACTGGTTGCTATGGACTGTTGCTATGGAGGCTTGCTATGGGCTGGTTGCTATTGATAGTTGCTATGGCCTGGTTGCTATGGAGGGTTGCTATGGACTGGTTGCTAAGGAGGGTTGCTATGGACTGGTTGCTATGGACTGGTTGCTATGGACTGTTGCTATGGAGGGTTGCTATGGACCGGTTGCTATGGACGGTTGCAATGGACGGGTTGCTATGGACTGGTTGCTATGGATTGGTTGCTATGGACGGTTTCTATGAACTGGTTGCTATGGATGGTTGCTATGGACGATTGCTATGGAGGGTTGCTATGGACGGTTGCTATGGACTGGTTGCTATGTATTGGTTGCTATGGACTGGTTGCTATGGACTGGTTGCTATGAACTGGTTGATATGGTTTGGTTGCTATGGACTGGTTGCTTTGGATGGTTGCTATGCACTGGTTGATATGGACTGGTTGCTATGGACTGGTTGCTATGGATTGGTTGCTATGGACTGGTTTCTATGGAGGGTTGCAATGGACTGGTTGCTTTGGACGGTTGCTATGGACTGGTTGCTATGGATTGGTTGCTATGGACTGGTTGCTATGGAGGGTTGCTATGGACTGGTTGCTATGGACGGTTGCTATGCACTGGTTGATATGGACTGGTTGCTATGGACTGGTTGCTATGGACTGGTTGCTATTGACTGGTTGCTGAGGAGGGTTGCTATGGTCTGGATTGCTATGGACTGGTTATATGGACTGGTTGCTATGGACGGGTTGCTATGGACCGGTTGCTATGAACTGGTTGCTTTGGATGGTTGCTATGGACAGGTTGCTATGGACGGTTGCTATGGACTGGTTGCTATGGATGGTTGCTATGGACTGGTTGCTATAGAGGGTTGCTATGGATGGTTGCTATGGACTGGTTGAAATGGAATGGTTGCGAAAGACGGTTGCTATAGACTGGTTGCTGAGGAGGGTTGCTATAGTCTGGTTGCTATGGACTGGTTGCTATGGAGGATTGCTATGGACTGGTTGCTATGGACGGTTGCTATGGACTGGTTGCTATGGACTGCTTGTTATGGAGGGTTGCAATAGACTGGTTGCTATGGACTGGTTGCTATGGACCGGTTGCTATGGATGGTTGCTATGGACTGGTTGCTATGGACTGGTTGCTATGGATGGTTGCTATGGACTGGTTGCTATGGACTGGTTGCTATGGAGGGTTGCTATGGACTGCTTGCTATGGACTGGTTGCTATGGACGGTTGATATGAACTGGTTGCTGTGAACTGGTTGCTGTGAACTGGTTGCTATGGACTGTTGCTATGGACCGGTTGCTATGGACTGGTTGCTATGGACTGGTTGCTATGGACAGGTTAAAAAGTGTATATGTCTGCGCTGTGAATTAAACTAGTGTTATAAGTGAGCAAAAGGAAGGGGGGGGGGGGGGGGGGTGAAGTAGTGTGAACTTGGGAAGTGAAAAACTATGCAGACAGAAAATGGAAGGGACCTATGTGACAATCTATAAGTACAGTCCTAACTGGACCGTATTAAAAATCCATGGTGAAAATGCTTCGGTGAAAAAACCATATAAGTGATGAAGATAAAAATATATGAAATATATATGATATGCAAAAAGTCCCGGATTAGTCCAAGTAAATACAAAACAGTTCCAGGTGAAATTAATGGAGTAAGTGGATGGTTGAAAGTGAAAACAAAATCCAAATGCACGTGGGTGGAAAATGTGCAGTTTGATCAAATCCACAACAGCATGCAGCCCACACCATAAGTGATCTTGTCAGCTTACCTCCCAGCTGTCACTTAAAGCCAAAGATAATTACCAATACTCCAAATTCCTGTTAGATGGCTGTCACTCTGTGTACTCATCGGTGATTGGTCATACATAAGGGAGAAAAAATATGAGGTGTAACCTGGTTCTTCTATCACATATGAGGAAAAGGGGTGTAGCAAGGTGGGTAAGTATACACTTACACTACTTACACAACGTGTAAGAAAAAGGGAGCCTATCTCCACGAGCGCCGAGCTCGTCTCTCTGACTTCTCTCCGTCTCAGCTCCAATCCCTCAGTGTCCTCCAAGCCGATTGCTCGTGGTAAGATGGAAGAAACCGGGGTAGGGAGAAGTGAGAGAGGGGGGGCACATCGCGTGAATGGTACAACAAAAGTATATGGAAACACAAAGGTGCGGTAAAAAACTCACATGGAGCAGTGATGGAACGATCGCAAATCCACGAGCGCCGCGCTCGTCTGCCGTCCGTCTGGTGCTGCTCCTGATTGGTGCTCTGGTGTCCCGACGCGTGTTCGTCACATCACGCGACTGATGAAGTCACGTGATGTGATGAACACGCGTCGGGACACCAGAGCACCAATCAGGAGCAGCACCAGACGGACGGCAGACGAGCGCGGCGCTCGTGGATTTGCGATCGTTCCATCACTGCTCCATGTGAGTTTTTTACCGCACCTTTGTGTTTCCATATACTTTTGTTGTACCATTCACGCGATGTGCCCCCCCTCTCTCACTTCTCCCTACCCCGGTTTCTTCCATCTTACCACGAGCAATCGGCTTGGAGGACACTGAGGGATTGGAGCTGAGACGGAGAGAAGTCAGAGAGACGAGCTCGGCGCTCGTGGAGATAGGCTCCCTTTTCTTACACGTTGTGTAAGTAGTGTAAGTGTATACTTACCCACCTTGGCTACACCCCTTTTCCTCATATGTGATAGAAGAACCAGGTTACACCTCATATTTTTTCTCCCTTATGTATGACCAATCACCGATGAGTACACAGAGTGACAGCCATCTAACAGGAATTTGGAGTATTGGTAATTATCTTTGGCTTTAAGTGACAGCTGGGAGGTAAGCTGACAAGATCACTTATGGTGTGGGCTGCATGCTGTTGTGGATTTGATCAAACTGCACATTTTCCACCCACGTGCATTTGGATTTTGTTTTCACTTTCAACCATCCACTTACTCCATTAATTTCACCTGGAACTGTTTTGTATTTACTTGGACTAATCCGGGACTTTTTGCATATCATATATATTTCATATATTTTTATCTTCATCACTTATATGGTTTTTTCACCGAAGCATTTTCACCATGGATTTTTAATACGGTCCAGTTAGGACTGTACTTATAGATTGTCACATAGGTCCCTTCCATTTTCTGTCTGCATAGTTTTTCACTTCCCACGTTCACACTACTTCACCCCTCCCCCCCTCCCCTTCCTTTTGCTCACTTATAACACTAGTTTAATTCACAGCGCAGACATATACACTTTTTAATCACTATTCACTGTCTGTATTGGACAGATTTTTTCTTTGTTTGCTGCAGTGCCCACACCCATTCCCTGGCCCCCCATCACCTCCCTCCTTTTCCCATTTATCCTACACAGCGCAGGAGTATCACCTAGTGCAGTGATGGCGAACGCGTGGCACGCGTGCCGCTCCCGGCACGGCAAGCTGTTTTGGTGGGCAGGCGGTGACAATGCAGAAATGTCAAAGAAAAAAAAATTAAATCGTCAACCGCAACTAGAAACTACATTTCCCACACTACCCTGTGCTAGCGGTGACGTGTCCGAGTGGGCGTAACTTAGAATGAGCGCCCGGAGGTCACGTGTTAGCTTGCTACCCAATGAAAGCTCTCAGATCATCCACTGCCTGACGTGCTGCTGGGCGTGACTGGGAGCATGAGGAGAAGACGCACGGCGGGAAAGAGCTGCAAGACTCGTGAAGCCATCTTCTTCATTGCGCAGTTTGATTCAGCTGCAGACAAAGGTAAGAATACTTATTACTCGAATACTATTTAGACATGGGATACCTGGGTCGTTTTATGGGTTGCCCTGCTAACATCACCCAATCTAAAATGTAAAATTTTGCTGAACAATTACTTTAGCTAATCTCGCTGGTGGGTGTTCTGACAGTTGCTGACTGACTTGGAAACTTTGTTCTGCAAACATATTACCCCCTCATTGCTGTTATTGGGTCTAGTTGTCCTTTCCAAACATATTACCCCCCTCATTGCAAATGACACCTATGCCCAATAACAGCAATGAGGGAGGTAATATGTTTGCAAATGACACCTAGGCCCAAAAACAGCAATGAGGGAGGTAATATGTTTGCTGTTATTGGGCATAGGTGTCATTTGCAAACATATTACCTCCCTCATTGCTGTTATTGGGCATAGGTGTCATTTGCAATGAGGGGGGTAATATTTTGCAAATGACACCCAGGCCCAATAACAGCAATGAGGGGGGTAATATGTTTGCAAAGGACACCTAGGCCCAATAAAAGCAATGAGGGGGGAAATATGTTTGCAAATGACACCCAGGCCCAATAACAGCAATGAGGGGGGTAATATGTTTGCAAAGGACACCTAGGCCCAATAAAAGCAATGAGGGGAGGTAATATGTTTGCAAATGACACCCAGGCCCAATAACAGCAATGAGGGGGGTAATATGTTTGCTGTTATTGGGCCTAGGTGTCATTTGGCAAACATATTACCCCCCTCATTGCTGTTATTGGGTCTAGGTGTCCTTTGCAAACATATTACCCCCCTCATTGCAAATGAGGGGGGTAATATGTTTGCAAATGACACCTAGGCCCAATAACAGCAATGAGGGGGGTAATATGTTTGCAAATGACACCTAGGCCAAAAACAGCAATGAGGGAGGTAATATGTTTGCTGTTATTGGGCATAGGTGTCATTTGCAAACATATAACCCCCATCATTGCTGTTATTGGGCCTGTGTCCTGGCCTATGGACAACAATGACACACTTTTTTTTTTTTTTTTTTCATTTTAGCCCTTTGGATTCTTCTTTGCAATTCTTGTAGAATCTACAGCAGCTTCCAGACCCAGCAGAGCGGTGTCAGCAGCGGCACAGCGCGACTTCTTGTTTCACAGGACATTGGACGATTTGAGCTTATATCTGTCTACATTAAAAAAAAGTAAGTTGCTAAGGGTCACATCTGGCCCCCGGGCTACGGTAGTTTCCTGTGTCCCTATGGACAACAATGAAAACATATTTTTTTTTTCATTACAGCCCTCTCTCCGGGATTCTACTTTGCAAATCTTGTAGAATGTACAGCAGCTTTCAGACCCAGCAGAGCGGTGTCAGCAGCGGCACAGCACGCCTTGTTGTTTCACAGGACATTGGACGATTTGAGCTTATATCTGTCTACATTACAGAAACGTAAGTTGCTAAGGGTCACACCTGGCCCCCGGGCTATGGTAGTTTCCTGTGTCCCTATGGACAACAATGAAAACATATTTTTTTTTTCATTACAGCCCTCTCTTTGGGATTCTTCTTTGCAATTCAGAATCTACAGCAGCTTCCAGACCCAGCATAGCGGTGTCAGCAGCGGCACAGCGCGACTTCTTGTTTCACAGGATATTGGACGATGTATATCTGTCTACAAAACCGTGAGTTGTTCTACCTTTTTTGTGAAATGTTGCAATAATATTTTTGGTATAGGTAGGTAGGGATAGATTTGTATTGGGTGCTTCATCCATCCTTATTTTATACATTTTGTGTTTTTTGTAGACATGAACAACCAAAAATGAGTACATCAAAAAAAGCAAAATTAAAAACAGATAGTGGAAGATCATTCCAAGAGACCTGGACACAGTCATTTGGAGTGATTGAACGCAATGGGAAAGCGTTATGTGTTCTGTGTAGTGAAAGTGTGGTATCTCGCACATCTAGTGTCAAACGTCATTTTGATACCAACCACAAAAGTGTTGCCGAACTTGGTGTAGCTGAAAGAAAAGAGTTTCTTGATGGGGAAATTGAAGAGATATCACTGCCAGTATCGTAGTTTTTGCAAACTATCTTTCTAAAAACAAATTATCTGGCAAATGCCAGCTTTGAAATTTCACTGTGCTAGCAAAACATGGAAAGCCCCTCTCTGATGGCGATTTTATCAAAACGGCCATGTTGGCTGTGAGTAATTCCCTTTTTCTGAATTTCCAAACAAGGACAAATTAAGCAACGAATCTCTGAAATGCACTTAGCAGGAAATACTGTTAAAGATAGAGTCCTGCGTATGGCAAGTGTGTTAGTCAGCAGCTCACCATGACTTACAAAAGGCAGCCTGTTACACCATGTGCTTGGATGAAAGCACAGACATAAATAATCATGCAAGGCTAGCAGTAATTTTGCGTTATGCTGTTGGTGACACCATGAGAGAGGAGCTCATGAAACTGTTGTCTTTGCCTGGAAGAACACAAGGATAGATATCTACAATGCTGTGATGGAGGCTTTTGTCTCACAAGAATAAGGCCAGAAAAAGTGGTTTCCAGTTACTAGTGACGGGGCACCTTCCATGGTGGGGGTAACATCTGGTTTCATACAGTTTTTTGTCAAAGAAGCAAAGCACCCAGTCATTCAATTTCATTGTATTATACATCAAGAAGCTCTTTGTGCCAAGGAAAGCAGCAAAATATTAGACGATATCCTCAAGGATGTCACAAAAAATGGTGAATTACATCATGGCTCGTGCTCTTAATTTTCGACAGTTTCAAGCACTTCTTGATGAGGTACAGGCACAGTATAATACTTTACTTATGTACAATAATGTACGATGGCTAAGCAGAGGACGGGTCTTGGAGAGATTTGTAGCCTGTTTGGATGAAATTAGGCTGTTTATGAATGACAAGGGGCAGGAATATCCACAGCTCACTGATATGACCTGGCTCACCAATCTCATGTTTTTTACTGATTTACAATACACCTTCAATGTCCTGAACAAAAAACTGCAAGGTTTAGGAAAACAGCAGAAAGATGTTTTGTGATATCAGAACATTGAGAGAAAACTGCAGGTTTTTGAAAGAGACCATGAAAGTGGGCAGCTGAAATATTTTCCCAATCTAAAATGCATTTGGAAAATTCTACAACATTACAGACAATCCAAACCATCATGAAATCTACAAAGAATTTTCTAGCATTATAGCAGTTGCAAAGGAGAATTTTGGCAAACAGATTTGTACAGTTCCGTAAGATGGAAACAACCCCTGAGTTTCTTACTTCTCCAGATAAAGCCAAATTTGAAGAACTTGATCTTTCCTGCTTACACTGGTTAGATTTAGAAAATTAGGAAATGGAGCTACCTGGAATTTCAAGAAAGCTCTATCTGAAAAATAAATTCTCTGACCTGCGTGCCACTCTTGAAAAGATGGAGTGTGAAGGGATGACCAAAGAAAGCACAGTTGCTAGTTCAGAAAATGAAATACTTAAAGTGTGGAATTCTCTGCCAACTATTTTTAAGGCAATGAAAACACTTGGGATTGCTTTCCTTACTTTGTTTGGGTCATCCTATGCTTGTGAGCAGCTGTTTTCAGCATTGAATTATATCAAATGTGATGCCAGAAATAGACTAAACAGATGATTTGAGTGCTGTATGTGTTGCTCTCAAACTAACGGAGTATGAGCCAAGGTTTGACAAGTTATCAGCATGCATACAACAGCAAAAATCACATTAATTGTGCAAAAAGCATCCCAAATCTTTATTCAACGCCCAGCCAAGGTTATCTTTAAAAATGCCCAGCAATGGCATCTTTACCAATGCCAGCCAAGGCATCTTTACCAATGCCCAGACAAGGCATCTTTACCAATGCCAGCCAAGGCAATCTTTAAAAATGCCCAGCAATGGCATCTTTAAATAATGCCCAGGCAAGGCATCTTTACCAATGCCCAGCCAAAGCATCTTTAAAAATGCCCAGCAATGGCATCTTTAATAATGCCCAGCAAGGCATCTTTACCAATGCCCAGCCAGGCATCTTTTAAAAAATGCCCAGCCAAGGTATCTTTAAAAATGCCCACTGCTCTGCTGGGTCTGGAAGCTGCTGTAGATTCTAATCTACAAGAATTGCAAAGAAGAATCCAAAGGGCTAAATGAAAAAAACAAAAATGTGTCATTGCATCTTTACCAATGCCCAGCCAAGGCATCTTAAAAATGCCCAGCAAATGGCATCTTTAATAATGCCCAGGCAAGGCATCTTTACCAAATGCCCCAGCCAAGGCATCTTTAAAAATGCCCAGCAATGGCATCTTTAATAATGCCCAGGCAAGGCATCTTTACCAATGCCCCAGCCCCCAAGGCATCTTTAAAAATGCCCAGCAATGGCATCTTTAATAATGCCCAGGCAAGGCATCTTTACCAATGCCCAGCCAAGGCATCTTTAAAAATGCCCAGCAATGGCATCTTTAATAAATGCCCAGGCAAGGCATCTTTACCAATGCCCAGCCAAGGCATCTTTAAAATTGCCCAGCCAAGGATATCTTTAAAAATGCCCACTGCTCTGCTGGGTCTGGAAGCTGCTGTAGATTCTAATCTACAAGAATTGCAAAGAAGAATCCAAAGGGCCTAAAATGAAAAAAACAAAAATGTGTCATTGCATCTTTACCAATGCCCAGCCAAGGCATCTTTAAAATGCCCAGCAATGGCATCTTTAATAATGCCCAGGCAAGGCATCTTTTACCAATGCCCAGCCAAGGCATTCTTTAAAAATGCCCAGCAATGGCATCTTTAATAATGCCCAGGCAAGGCTCTTTACCAATGCCCAGCCCAAGGCATCTTTAAAAATGCCCAGCAATGGCATCTTTAATAATGCCCAGGCAAGGCATCTTTACCAATGCCCAGCACAAGGCATCTTTAAAATGCCCAGCAATGGCATCTTTAATAATGCCCCAGGCAAGGCATCTTTACCAATGCCCAGCCAAGGCATCTTTAAAATGCCCAGCAATGCATCTTTAATAATTGCCCAGGCAAGCATCTTTACCAATGCCCAGCCAAG
Source organism: Rana temporaria (assembly GCF_905171775.1). Classification (NCBI taxonomy): domain Eukaryota; kingdom Metazoa; phylum Chordata; class Amphibia; order Anura; family Ranidae; genus Rana; species Rana temporaria. The sequence goes on from NC_053496.1 coordinate 150,820,812, forward strand.
GCATCTTTAAAAATGCCAGTCATGGCATCTTTAATAATTGCCCTAGCCATGGCATCTTTACCAATGCCCAGCTAAGGCATCTTTACCAATGCCCAGCCAAGGCATCTTTAATAATGCCCAGCAATAGATCATTAGACTCATCCTCTGCTTATGTTCAATAATGTCTTTTAGCTATGCAAAGTATACTGTGCCTGTACCCATCACAGCATTGTAGATCTCTATCCCTTGTGTAAGCAAATTGCATCTTTACCAATGCCCAGCCAAGGCATCTAATGCCCAGCCAAGGCATCTTTACCAATCTTTACCAATGCCCAACAAGGCATCTTTAAAAATGCCCAGCAATGGCATCTTTAAAGATGCCTTACCAGGCATCTTTAATAATGCCCAGCAAAAGCCATCTTTGGAAATGCCCAGCAAAGCCATCTTTGGAAATGCCCAGCAAAGCCATCTTTGGAAATGCCCAGCAAAGCCATCTTTGGAAATGCCAGCAAAGCCATCTTTGGAAATGCCCAGCAAAGCCATCTTTGGAAATGCCCAGCAAAGCCTTCTTTGGAAATGCCCAGCAAAGTCATCTTTGAAAATGCCCAGCAAAGTCATCTTTGAAATGGCCAGCAAAGTCATCTTTGAAAAGGCCCAGCAAAGCCATCTTTGGAAATGCCCAGCAAAGCCATCTTTGAAAATGCCTAGCAAAGGCATCCTTACAGCGATCAGCAAAGGCATCTTTACCAGCGATCTGCAAATGTATCCTTATCCAAAAATACATGCACAAGTACAGTTGTTGAGAATCTTTTTCAATAAAAAAAAAATGTTTAATAGAAAGCTCTGTTTATTGTGTTTTTCTTTTAAAACAAAAGCTGTTAATTAGTTTGGACAAGTGTACGAGTTGATTTTTCTAAACGAAAACCTGGTATTCATGTTTAATTGCAGTGTTGGCACTTCAAAAAAAAAATTAGGTTTTGTGTTGCAGTTTGGGCACTCGGGCTCAAAAAGGTTCGCCATCACTGACCTAGTGCTATGGACAGGTTGCTATGGACGGGGGTTGCTATGGACTGATTGCTATGGAAGGGTTGCTATGGACTGGTTGCTATGGATGGTTGCAATAGACTGGTTGCTATGGACTGGTTGCTATGGACCGGTTGCTATGGACTGGATGCTATGGACTGGTTGCTATGGACTGATTGCTATGGACAGGTTGATATGGACTGGATGCTATGGACGTGTTGCTATGGACGGGTTGCTCTGGACTGGTTGCTATGGAGGGTTGCTATGGACTGGTTGCTATGGACAGGTTGCTATGGACGGGTTGCTATGGACGGGTTGCTATGGACTGGTTGCTATGGAGGGTTTCTATGAAGGGTTGCTATGAAATGGTTGCTATGGATCGTTGCTATGGACTGGTTGCTATGGACTGGTTGCTTTGGATGGTTTCTATGGACTGGTTGCTGTGGACTGCTAGCTATGGAGGGTTGCTATGCAACCAGTCTATTGCAACCGTCTTTAGCAACCATTCCATTTCAACCAGTCCATAGCAACCATCCATAGCAACCCTTCATAGCAACCCTCCATAGCAACCAGTCGATAGCAACCGTCCATAGCAACCAGTCCATAGCAATCCTCCATAGCAACCAGTCCATAGCAACCAGACAATAGCAACCCTCCTCAGCAACCAGTCTATAGCAACCGTCTTTAGCAATCAGTCCATAGCAACCCGTCCATAGCAACCCGTCCATAGCAACCATTTCATAGGCAACCCTTCATAGCAACCCTCCATAGCAACCAGTCCATAGCAACCAGTCCATTGCAACCCGTCCATAGCAACCCGTCCATAGCAACCTGTCCATAGCAACCAGTCCATAGCAACCCTCCATACCAACCAGTCCAAAGCAACCCGTCCATAGCAACACGTTCATAGCAACCCGTCCATAGCATCCCGTCCATAGCAACCTGTCCATAGCAACCAGTCCATAACAACCAGTCCATTGCATCCAGTCCATAGCAACCTGTCCATAGCAACAGTCCATAGCAACCTGTCCATAGCAACCATCCATAGCAACCAGTCCATAGCAACCCTCCATAGCAACCAGTCCACAGCAACCAGTTCATAGCAACCGTCCATAGCAACCAGTCCATAGCAAGCAGTCCATAGCAACCCTCCATAGCAACCAGTCCATAGCAACCAGTCCATAGCAACCAGTCCATAGCAACCAGTCCATAGCAACCAGTCTATAGCAACCCTCCATAGCAACCAGTCCATAGCAACCAGTCCATAGCAACCGTCCATAGCAACCAGTCCATAGCAATCCTCCATAGCAACCAGTCCATAGCAACCAGTCCATAGAAACCTTCCAAAGCAACCAGTCCATAGCAACCAGTCCATAGCAACCAGTTCATAGCAACCATTTCATAGCAACCCTTCATAGCAACCCTCCATATCAACCAGTCCATAGCAACCAGACATAGCAACCAGTCCATAGCAACCAGTCCATAGCAACCATCCATAGCAACCAGTCCATAGCAACCAGTCCATAGCAACCATCCATAGCAACCATTTCATAGCAACCCTTCATAGCAACCCTCCATAGCAACCAGTCCATAGCAACCAGTCATAGCAACCAGTTCATAGCAACCGTCCATAGCAACCAGTCCATAGCAATCCTCCATAGCAACCAGTCCATAGCAACCAGACGATAGCAACCCTCCTCAGCAACCAGTCTATAGCAATCGTCTTTAGCAACCCTTCATAGCAACCCTCCATAGCAACCATTCCATAGCAACCAGTCCATAGCAACCAGTCCATAGCAACTGTCCTTAGCAACCAGTCCATAGCAATCCTCCATAGCAACCAGTCCATAGCAACCAGTCTATAGCAACCGTCATTAGCAACCAGTCCATAGCAACCCGTCCATAGCAACCCGTCCATAGCAACCCGTCCATAGCAACCTGTCCATAGCAACCATTTCATAGCAACCCTTCATAGCAACCCTCCATAGCAACACGTTCATACCAACCCGTCCATAGCATCCCGTCCATAGCAACCTGTCCATAGCAACCAGTCAATAGCATCCAGTCCATAGCAATCTGTCCATAGGAACAGTACATAGCAACCAGTCCATAGCAACCATTCATAGCAACCAGTCCATAGCAGCCCTCCATAGCAACCAGTCCACAGCAACCAGTTCATAGCAACCGTCCAGAGCAACCAGTCCATAGCAAGCAGTCCATAGCAACCCTCCATAGCAACCCAGTCCATAGCAACCAGTCCATAGCAACCATCCATAGCAACCAGTCCATAGCAACCAGTCCATAGCAACCATCCATAGCAACCAGTCCATAGCAACCAGTCCATAGCAACCAGTCTATAGCAACCCTCCATAGAAACCAGTCCATAGCAACCAGTCTATAGCAACCGTCCATAGCAACTAGTCCATAGCAATCCTCCATAGCAACCAGTCCATAGCAACCAGTCCATAGCAACCGGTCCATAGCAACCGTCCATAGCAACCAGTCCATAGCAATCAGTCCATAGCAACCCTCCATAGCATTGCAGTCCATAGCAACCAGTCCATAGAAACCATCCAAAGCAACCAGTCCATAGCAGCCAGTCCATAGCAACCATCCATAGCAACCAGTCCATAGCGGCCATCCATAGCAACCAGTCCATAGCAACCCTCCATAGCAACCAGTCCATAGCAACCATTCATAACAACCAGTCCATAGCATTCAGTCCATAGCAATCAGTCCATAGCAACCATTTCATAGCAACCCTTCATAGCAACCATCCATAGCAACCAGTCCATAGCAACCAGTCCATAGCAACCAGTCCATAGCAACCAGTCCATAGCAATCCATAGCAACCCTCCATAGCAACTGTCTCTTTCTCTTTCTCTTTCGATCTTTCTCTCTCTCTTTCTCTTTCCCTATCTATCTCGATCTCTCGATAATCTCTCTCTCTTTATCTATCTCGATCTATTTATGTATTTATTTATTTATTTATTTATTTATTTATTTATTTATTATTTATTGTTTATTTATTTATTATTAGTTATTTATTTATTATTTATTTTATTATTTGTTATTTAGTTTTTTATTATATATTATTTATTTATTTATTATTGATTATTTATTTCTTATTTAATATTTATTTATTATTATTATTTATTTATTTAATTATCATTTATTTTTTATTTATTTATTTTATTTATTATTTATAATTTAATATTGATTTATTTATTATTTATTTATTTATTATTTATTTGCAGCTACAGGCATCATTCAGATATCGTCTTTAAGATTTTTATCCCAGTAAGCTGGAGTCCCTCTCAGTGGTTGCATGAACATTGTGGCATCTCGGTTTCGCACCAACCTCTCAACCTCACGCTTATCTTGTAGCATCTTGTTGGATAACTTCCGCACATCCTTGGTAATGAGTTTTAATTTCCTTAACTGGATGGACATATTGGGCCTGATTTACTATGCTCTGTGCGCTGCGCTGGTTCATGCGTTAATCAGTACTCCGGGTGGAGGCTTAATTGGGCGCATGAACCAGCGTAGCAGCCGGCGCATTGAAACTAATATGTAAAGCCGCGCCGAACTCCCTATAGAAGTCTATGGGAGAAATCAAAAGTGTTCATTTTAAAGGCTAATCTGCAAGTTTTGTCCTAAAAAGTGTTTGGGGACCTCAGTCCTGCCCCAGGGAACATGTATCAATGCTTTTTTTATTTTTTAAAACGGCCGTTTTTTCGGGAGCAGTGAAATTAATAATTCTTAAAGTGAAACAATAAAAGTGAAATATTCCTTTAAATTTCGTACCTAGGGGGGGTGTAATGTCAGCATGTGAAATAGCGCATTTTTCCCGCACTTAGAACTCCCCCTGCACAAAATGAAATTCAGAAGGAAAAAAGTCATTTAAAAATTCACACGCGGCTATAATGAATTGTCGGCTCTGACAATTCTAAAGGGATTCATTCATAAAACAAACAAAAAAATGTGTAGGGGTTCCCCCAAATTAAATTACCAGGCCCTTCAGGTCTGGAATGGATATTAAGGGGAACCCCGCCGTAAAAACCCCCAAAAAAAAAAGACGTGCGGTTCCCGGCAAATATCCATTCCAGACCCTTCAGGTCTGGTGTGGATTTTAAGGGGAACTCCACCCCAAATTGAAAAAAAAAAATGGCGTGGAGTCCCCCTAAAAATCCACACCAGACCCTTATCCGAGCACGTTGACCTGGCCGGCCGCAGAAAAGAGGGGGGGACAGAGTGCGGCCCCCCCCCTCTCCTGAACCGCACCAGGCCACATGCCCTCAACATGGGGAGGATGTCCCCATGTTGATGGGGACAAGGGTCTCATCCCCACAACCCTTGCCCGGTGGTTGTGGGGGTATGCGGGCGGGAGGTTTATCAGAATCTGGAAGACCCCTTTAACAAAGGGGACCCCCAGATCCTGACCCCCCCCCTGTGTGAAATGGTAATGGGGTACATTGTACCTCTACCATTTCACCCCAAAAAAAATGTCAAAGTGTTAAAAATTACAGTAGCCGGTTTTTTGACAAATCTTTTAATAAAATCTTCTTTTCTTCTTTCCTTCGGGTTTCTTCCGCTGCTTCTTTCTTCTCGTTCACATCTTGCCCGACGTGTTCTTCTATCTTCTCCGTCCGTCCTTCAGCCTTCTGGTCCCGCATCTTGCCCGTTGTCTTGTCCTGTCTCCTCCTCGTCCGCATCTTGGGTCTTCTGCGGTGTTCTTCTCGTCCCCGGACCCAGCGTTTGAATTTGATTTGGCCGCCGTTTTCCCGCTCCTGGGACCCGCCCCCCTCTGACGCCACAAGTAAACTCCTTAGAAGGTCATGTGCGTCAGAGGGGGGCGGGGTCGCAGAGCGTCACACAGCGGGGGAATTCAATTTCAATCGCGCCGCCCGGAGAAGAAGTTCCCGCCGTGTCACACTCATGTGACCCCGCCCCCCTCTGACGCCACAAGTAAACTCCTTAGAAGGTCATGTGCGTCAGAGGGGGGCGGGGTCGCAGAGCGTCACACAGCGGGGGAATTCAATTTCAATCGCGCCGCCCGGAGAAGAAGTTCCCGCCGTGTCACACTCATGTGACCCCGCCCCCCTCTGACGCACATGACCTTCTAAGGAGTTTACTTGTGGCGTCAGAGGGGGGCGGGTCCCAGGAGCGGGAAAACGGCGGCCAAATCAAATTCAAACGCTGGGTCCGGGGACGAGAAGAACACCGCAGAAGACCCAAGATGCGGACGAGGAGGAGACAGGACAAGACAACGGGCAAGATGCGGGACCAGAAGGCTGAAGGACGGACGGAGAAGATAGAAGAACACGTCGGGCAAGATGTGAACGAGAAGAAAGAAGCAGCGGAAGAAACCCGAAGGAAAGAAGAAAAGAAGATTTTATTAAAAGATTTGTCAAAAACCGGCTACTGTCATTTTTAACACTTTGACATTTTTTTTGGGGTGAAATGGTAGAGGTACAATGTACCCCATTACCATTTCACATAGGGGGGGGGCCAGGATCTGGGGGTCCCCTTTGTTAAAGGGGTCTTCCAGATTCTGATAAGCCCCCCGCCCGCATACCCCCACAACCACCGGGCAAGGGTTGTGGGGATGAGACCCTTGTCCCCATCAACATGGGGACATCCTCCCCATGTTGAGGGCATGTGGCCTGGTGCGGTTCAGGAGAGAGGGGGGGGCCGCACTCTGTCCCCCCCTCTTTTCTGCGGCCGGCCAGGTCAACGTGCTCGGATAAGGGTCTGGTGTGGATTTTTGGGGGGACTCCACGCCATTTTTTTTTTCAATTTGGGGTGGAGTTCCCCTTAAAATCCACACCAGACCTGAAGGGTCTGGTATGGATATTTGGGGGGACCCCACGCCATTTTTTGGGGGGTTTTTTACGGCGGGGTTCCCCTTAATATCCATTCCAGACCTGAAGGGCCTGGTAATTTAATTTGGAGGGACCCCCTTTTTTTTTTTTTTTTTTTAATGAGCAATGACTCTATTCTTTATAGCCATGAGTACTTTAACCACTTGCCCACCGGGTTAATTCTGGCACTTCTCTCCTTCATGTGAAAATCACAATTTTTTGGCTAGAAAATTAATCAGAACCCCCAAACATTATATATTTTTTTTAGCAGACATCCTAGGGAATAAAATGGCAGTCATTGCAATACTTTTTGTCACACCGTATTTGCGCAGCGGTCTTACAAGCGCACTTTTTTTGGATAAAAATCACTTTTTTGAATTAAAAAATAAGACAACAATACATTTTGCCCAATTTTTTTATATATTGTGAAAGATAATGTTACGCCGAGTAAAATGATACCCAACATGTCACGCTTAAAAATTGCGCCCGCTCGTGGCATGGCATCAAACTTTTACCCCTTTAAAAATCTCGATAGGCGACGTATAAAAAATTCTACAGGTTGCATTTTTTGAGTTGCAGAGTAGGTCTAGGGCTAGAATTATTGCTCTCACTCTAACGATCGCGGCGATACCTCACTTGTGTGGTTTGAATACCGTTTTCATATGCGGGCGCTACTCGCGTATGCGTTTGCTTCTGTGCGCGAGCTCGTCGGGACGGGGCGCTTTAAAAATTTTTTTGGGGGTTTTCTTATTTATTTTGATTTAGTTTTATAATGTTTTACACTGAAATAAAAAAAAAAAAAAAATGATCAGTTTTCTTCCTATTACAAGGAATGTAAACATCCCTTGTAATAGGACTAGTGTGTGACAGGTCCTCTTTATGGAGAGAGGCGGGGTCAATAAGGCTGGAAAGCATGGTATTGAAAAAAAAAAAAAAAGTTCTCATGCTTTCAGCTGCAATCATGTTCGTTCACCACAGTGGTGTAGTGTATAGCACTTTGACCTAGCAGCAAAAGAGTCGTTGGTTCGAATCCCGCCCGTGACAGCATCTGCATGGAGTTTGCATGTTCTCCCTGTGCCTGCGTGGGTTTCCTCCCACAATATAAAAACACGCTGTAAATCGGTTCCGGTCTAAATAAGCCCTAATATGCAGTAGTATATTTAGGTTTGGTTCTGCCCTAGGCCTGACTACATATCTGCACCTCCTAATAGAAAAATGACCCACCCCTTCCTGTCAAGGTCACACCCTGTTTTTGTATAACCCCGCCCAGTAATTTTCAGGGGACCCACACACTAGTTCTGGGGGGGCACTGGATTCCCTTAACCACTTCCATACCAGGCACTTACGCACCTTCACGCCAAGCCAATTTTCAGCTTTCAACACTGTGGCACTTTGAATGGCAATTGCGCGGTCATACAACACTGTACCCAAACAAAATTGGCGTCCTTTTTTCCCCACAAATAGAGCTTTCTTTTGTTGTTATTTGATCACCTCTGCGTTTTTTTTTTTTGCGCAACAACTAAAAAAAGAATGCAAATTTTGAAACAAAAAAAAGTTTTTATTTTTTTAGGTTAATTTTTTGGTAAATACGTTTTTCTCTTTCAATTACGGGCACTGATATGGCGGCACTGATGGGCACCGATGAGATGGCACTGATGGACATCGATGAGGTAGTACTGACGGCACAGATGAGGTGGCATTGATTGGCGGCGCTGCTATGCGGCACTGATGGGCACTCATAGGCGGCACTGATGGGCACTCATGGGCGGCACAGATGGGCGGCACTTATGGGTGGCACTGATGGATACTTATGGGTGGCACAGGTGGGCACTGATAGGTGGGCACTGTGCATGGATGGGCACTGTGGGGTGGCACTGATGGACACTGTGGGGTGGCACTGATTTTCCCAGTCAGTGCCCATTTGTGGGCACTGATTGGCATCTTTTTTCTTATTTTTTATTGCTTTTTGTTTTTTTTGTTCTATATTTTTTTGGTTTTTGCACACCCTGGTGGTCCAGGGTGGGCATCCCTGGTGGTCCAGTGTGGTGATCCGAGGGGGGGCTGCGCTGATAAACAATCAGCGCGAACGCCCCCTGTCAGGAGAGCCGCCGATCGGCTCTCCTATACTCGCGTCTGTCAGACGCGAGTGAGGAAGAGCCATCGATGGCTCTTCCTGTTTACATCGTGATCAGCCGTGATTGGACACGGCTGATCACGTGGTAAAGAGTCTCCGTCTCCGTGAGAGACTCTTTACTGAGATCAGACTGACACCCCGCATCACCGATCGCCGCACTGCGTGCCCCCACAGGCGCGTGCGGCATGAAATCCTGCAGGACGTCCTGTCAGGATTGTGTAACCACTTCCCGGACGTAAATCGGCCATAGGCTGGGCGGGAAGTGGTTAATTTGCATAGTTTTTCTCTCACTTCCTGTTTGGCTATGGGGCAGGAAGTGAAGGCAAATCTCCCCAATTGGACACAGATAATACAAAATAAACTGACAGGGCCTATAACCCTCCCTCACTCTATCCAAAATTAAAGAAAATAAAACTTGTTGATTATAGTTCTTGTCAGGGGCGGACTGACCATTGAGTCACTCGGGCACTGCCCAAGGGCCCCATGCCACTAGGGGGCCCCATCCGGGTTGCCAGGCTCAGTAAAACCAGGGACAGTATGTAAAAATCTGTGTTTTTTTTAGATCTGTCCCCGATATGTCCGAAAATGACATGCTTTTAATGTGAATATCCCAAGATTTTAGCTGCCCGCCTCTGCACTACCTCCTGGCGTGGTGGTCATCTGTAAGCCAGAGGGGCCCCATAATCTTCTATTGCCCAGGGGCCACATGAGTTGTCAGTCCGCCCCTGGTTCTAGTTTAAGCACAAATTTCATAGAGTTTTATTGAGAGCCCCAAAAAATATAACCATGCCAATAGGCCAGGATAGAGCGTTGCTAATATGTAGGAATGTGTGCGTTAGAGCACCCCACCCAATGTTAACTAAAAAAATTATTAATTTGCAAATAAGTATTATCTGCTCATTTTTTGGGGATGTCTGCACCCCTGATAGTGACAACATTTGTGAGGTGTCTTCACCCTTTCTAATTCATTCACTTCCTGTCACATAGCCGAACAGGAAGTGAGGGTAAAACCTTACTAATATCTTTTCTTGGGGACACAGAGATCAAGCCAAATAGTTTCCCATTATGTAAATTGCACTCTAGCATTTTGCTGTGTACACCCCAAATTATTAGGGATCTTGGACTTTGGGGTCCATTGACTAAAGGCAAATCCACTTTGCACTACAAGTGCAAAGCAAGGAAGAAAGAAAACAAAACAACTTTGCTTCTACAGGATTGGATGTTAAAACCATCAGTGCTTCCTCTCTGATTTTCAGCAACTATGCTTGTACTGCAGAGTGGCTTTGCCTTTACTAAACCCCAAACTAAATAATCATTTGGGGCAGGGATCCTCAAACTACGGCCCTCCAGCTGTTTTAGAACTACACATCCCATGAGGCCTTGTAATGCACTGACATTCACAGACATGACTAGGCATGATGGGAATTGTAGTTCCTGAACAACTGGAGGGCCGTAGTTTGAAGACCCATGATTTGGGGTGTACACAGCAGTGCTGGAGTGCAATTTGCTTAATGGGGACACTAGTTAGATTGACCTGTGTCCCCAAGAAATGACACTGGTAGGGTTTTAACCTCACTTCCTGTTCAGCTGTGTGACAGGAAGTGAAGCCAATTTTAAGAAAAGGGACACAAAGCTCAACACAAAAATAAAAAAACACAAAGCAGGGGTTCTAACACTCACTTGGCTTCCCTCAAACACCCACAATTTGAATAGGATTGCCTTGCGCTAGATTTAAGCACAGTGCTGTAAATCAGCACGTCAAGCCTGTCCACCAATAGCAAACCCCCCCCACAGGCCATGTTTGCAGGTTTTCCTTCATCTTGCACATGTGCTTTAAAATACAGTCTGGACAGCAATTCTTGATAAGAGAAATCCCCAAAACATGTCTTGTCGGGGGTACTTGAGGGCTGAGGACCACTGCAGAATAAATAAAATACTTACCAGTTTTTGTCTTTAAAGTCAGGGAGAATAAACATGGCAAACATTTCATGATTACACACCAGGAAAGAAGCTTAGACAAAAATCACACATAATTTGTTAGGCCCAAACCTAGTTCAGCTGCAGCTGTCAACATATGTAGCATGAAAAAGTAACAAAAGACAAACTTAACAATTTTAAAGTAATTTTTATTGGTCAACAAAACAAGGAAAGCAAAAAAAGACAAACAAAAATACATTTCAAAATTCTAAATAACCATAGCTTTACACATTTTTCATAAAATAAGGCCACATAGACAAATACATCAAAGTGAACATCATTTAAAAATAAACCAAAACCATTGGCAAATTAAAACAAAACCCATGCAACAAACCACATTTGTGTTTAGCAACAGCATTTCTGCCTGCCTGACCCTTCTGAGGGCAGCTGAGGACTGATCGATCCAAGCTTTTTTTAACAGTGCTAGTAATGAAGCAATTGAAATCACATGACCAAATTGCAGTCTCTAGTTTGGGTGAGCTTGTAATTGGGCACACCTGCAATTAATCCAAACCACGCTCTATGAGCATCCAATGAGTGTTTTTCACCTTTTAAAAAGAAAGGATATTTTTTTTCTAAGTGTTTGAGCATGCTCAGTTCATCACACATGTAGGAACCAAGCTGCAATGGAATGAGAGCTTTTTTTTTTTTGGTTTCCCCTGATCTGATGCTTTCCAGCCTGAAGGGGAGGTGTTAAAGACAGAAGTAAACACGCACATTTAATAATCAATTTGTGTGAAAAAAAAGGTTGCCAATTTTGTTTGGGAGCCACGTCGCACGACTGCGCAATTGTCAGTTAAAGCGACGCCGTGCCGAATCACAAAAACTTGCCCGGTCATTGACCAGAAATATGGTCCGGGCTCAAGTGGTTAAAAATTAACAAAACACAAAAGTGAGCCCAATTTTTGGGGATAATGTGAAAGATGATGTTACACCGAGTAAATAGATACCTTACATGTCACGCTTTACTATTGGAAACACTCCTGCAATGGGGCCAAAATGAATTCCGTGAATATCCCCATAGGCAACCTTTTTCTTTTTTTTCCAGGTTACCAGTTTATAGTTACAAAGAAGGTCTAGTGGTAAAAGTATTGCTCTCGCTCTAACGCACGCGTCAATACCTCACATGTGTGGTTTGAACGATGTTTATATATGTGGGCGGGACTTGTGTAAGTCCCGCCCACATATGTAAAAATTATTTTTACTTTTTGCTATAATAAATATCCCCAAAAATATATATTCAAAAAACTAAAAAACCCCTCAGTTTAGGCCGATACGTATTCTACATCTTTTTGGTTCCAAAAAATCGCAAATAGCGTTTAGTGTTTGGTTTTTGCAAAAGTTATAGCGTCTACAAATTTTTTTTTTTTGTTGTTTTAACTAGTTATTGGGGCGATCAGCGATTTTTATCGGTACTGCGACATTATGGCGGACACATCGAACACTTTTTTGGAACCATTGGCATTTTTCTAGCGATCAGTGCTGTAAAAAATGCATTGCTTACTCAAAAAATGCCACTGGCAGGGAAGGGGTTAACACTAGGTGCGAGGGAGGGGTTAAATATGTTCCCTGGGTGTGTTCTAACTGTAGGGGGGGGGAACTGACATGTGTAAATGACAGATCGCTGTTCATGAAGGGGAACTCCAGAACCCCCCCCCAAAAAAAATAAGGTGGGTTCCCTCCAGGTGCATACCAGGCTCTTAGGCTTGGTCTGGAACATAAGGGGTTAAACCCGCGCAAAAAAAAATAGCGTGGGGGTCACCCCCAAGATCCAAACCAAGCACTTATCCCAGGCACGCAGTCTGGTCAGACAGGAATGGGGGTGGGGACGAGCGAGCGCCCCCCTCCCTCCTGAGACATACCAGACCACATGCCCTCAACATGGGGGAGTGTGTGCTGTGGGGGAGGGGGGCACTGCCCCCCCACCCCAAAGCACTCTTGCCCCCATGTCGATAGGGACAAGAGCCTCTTCCCGACAACCCTGGCCGTCTTCTTTCTTCTCTCTTCCTTCTTCTGCCTGTCTCCTCCGGGAGCACAGGGCTTGTCTCCGCTGTCTTCTTGCTTCTCTTCCATTGGATGTTGACACGACGAGGTTCCGCGCTGGAATGCCGTCTGAGCAGTGGGCATGGACTTATATAGGGCAATGCCACCATGTGACCTCAACCCATGTGACATCACATTCCCATCATGCCCAGGGAATGTGATGTCACATGGGTTGAGGTCACATGGTGGCATTACCCTATATAAGTCCATGCCCGCCGCTGACACGGCATGTCAGCGCGGAACCTCGTCGTGTCAACATCGAATGGAAGAGAAGGAAGAAGACAGCGGAGACAAGCCCTGGGCTCCCGGAGGAGACAGGCAGAAGAAGGAAGAGAGAAGAAAGAAGACGGAAGAAAGCCCTGGCTCCGCGGGGGAGCCAGGCAGAAGAGGGAGCAGAGAAGACAGAAGAGAAAAGACCGGGGAGTTGGCGCACCCCCGGCAGAAGACCAGGAAGACCGGAACCCTGGCGGAAGGCACCGGAAAGACCGGGGGATAGGCGCCATCCCCCGGCAGAAGACCCCGAAGTCCGGATGCCCCTCCCTAATGAAAAAGAGCTTAAATGGGGTGGGGGCATCCGGCGGAAGGCTCCGGAGAGGACCGAGGGATGGCGCCCTCCCCCGGCAGAAATCACCGAAGCCCAGGGTCCCGGCGGAAGATCGGGAGAGAAGAAACCCCCCCTTCTAAGAGAGCTAAAGAAGAAAGGGGGGGCTCCGGAGCAGATTAATAAAATATTTTATTCTGTGTGGTGTTTTATTTTACTTTACATTTCCCCCATGTGAATGGGTAGAGGTACGATGTACCCCATACTCATTCACATAGGGTGGGGGGCCGGCATCTGGGGGCCCCCTTATTAAAGGGAGCTCGCAGATTCCGATTAGCCCCGCCCGCATACCCCGACAACCAATGGCAAGGGTTGTCGGGAAGAGGCTCTTGTCCCTATCGACATGGGGGCAAGAGTGCTGTGGGGTGGGGGGGCAGTGCCCCCCTCCCCCCACAGCACACACTCCCCCATGTTGAGGGCATGCGGTCTGGTACGGCTCAGGAGGGGGGGGGGGGCGCTCGCTCGTCCCCTCCCCCATTCCTGTCCGGGCCAGACTGCATGCTTGGGATGAGGGCTTGGTTTGGATCTGGGGGGGACCCCCGCGCCGAATCGGCGCGGGTTTAACCCCTCACGTTCCGGACCAAGCCTAAGAGCCTAATGTAGCCCTGAAGGGGGACCCGCGCCGATTTCAAGTTTGAAATTTGGCGCCGAGTTCCCCTTCAGGGCTGAAAACAGCTCGGAGATTCCCGTGCGCCGCGTCACGCAGCGCAATCACGGGTACGCCGCTTGGCATTTACCAAGATTTTCACGGCGTACTGACAAGGCGCACGGGAATCCCTGACTTTTCTCTCTGCGCATGCCCAGTATGCAAATGAACCTCCCGAGGTTCAGGCGCACTGTGCAAGCGTACGGGGATCTGTTTTCAAAAAACACTTTCCCTTTCAATTCGGCCCGCCAAACACTTTAAAACACATGTCACTTCACTTCCCCTGCATCCCCCCACCTCCCCCCCTAATAAACTCCCGCCCAAACCCCCGCAATTTACAGTTTAATGTGCCGTGCGCCAGGTCTGTACTGGTGCACAATGCACCCTCTCCTGGGCGCACGGAGCACATTAGTAACTAGGGAAATACACTGCACTAGCAGCGTATTTCTTTAGTAAATGGCCAAACGGCTGCTACTCCTGCTTTTACTCCATGAGTCATGGAGTAAAGGCTTGGTAAATCAGGCCCATTGTGTTTCTGTGACAAACTGCGCAAATAAGAGGTAGTTTGTGTCTCTTGCAAAACGAGTATCAACACAAAAAAACCTTGCATTGAAAACATGCTCGGGGACTTGTCTTCCCTGGTCCAATGTATTTTGTCCAGTAGGGAAAGCCTAGGAACTTTAAAGAAGCTGACTGGTGTGCATTGCAGTCCATAGCAACCAGTCCATAGAAACCATCCATATCAACCAGTCCATAGCAACCAGTCCATAGCAACCCTCCATAGCAACCAGTTCATAACAACCAATCCATAGCAACCAGTCCATAGCAACCCTCCATTGCAATAGTCTATAGCAACCAGTCCATAGCAACCAGTCCATAGCAACCCTCCATTGCATCCAGTCCATAGCAACCAGTCCATAGCCACCAGTCCATAGCAACCCTCCATTGCATCCAGTCCATAGCAACCAGTCCATAGCAACGCTCCATGGCAACAAGTCCATAGCAACCAGACCATAGCAACCCTCCATAGCAACCATCCTGAAAAGGATTTTAAAAGCAATGTTTATATGCTGCTATTGTGTCACGAATTGCATTCAACATGTCATGTAATTTTGCTACTGCTATGGAATCAGTTCAGTTGAGGTAAGTTGTTAACTTGCTGGACAAAAGTGTTTGCAGAATTAGATTAGCAAGAAAGGATAGGCAGTTATGATTTATTGCCTATATTGTCCTATTGCCTTAGGACAGTGGTCATCAACCTTGTCCTGAAGGGCCCACTAACATGCCAGGTTTTATGTATTACCTTGGGGAAATGCAGTCTAGAACACTGCAGTCACTGAGCAGCAAATGATATCACCTGTGATGTATTTCAGTTATCTTGCAAATGTGGCCTATTAGTGGGCCCTGCAGGACAATGTTGATGACCCACTGCCTTAGGACATTCCCATTGCCCAATAGAGCTGATTGAGCAATTTCAACTATTTGCAAGGCATTCCATTTTTTTTGTCACATGCGAATGGCTCTCCTTTAAAAGAATCATAATTTAAATCTCTTCTTAAAAAATGTTCATGGTACAGGATATGCGGCTGCTACATAGGGAGTGAATCAGGATGTAGATGTTAATAAATAAATAAATAAAAAATAAATAAATAATAAATATTAAGATAAATAAATAAAAAATAATAAATAAATAAATAAATAAATATTAAATAAATAATAAATAATAAAACATAAAAAAAATAATAATAAATAAATAAATAATTAATAAAAATAAATAATAAAATAAATAAAAGATAAATAATAAATAAATAAATAAATAAAAAATAATAAATAAATAATAAATAAATAAAAAATAAAATATAAAATAAATAAAAGATAAATAATAAATAAATAATAAATAAAAAATAAATAAATAAATAATAAATAATAAAATATAAAATACATAAATAAATAAATAATAAATAAATAAAATATAAAATAAATAATAAATATATGGTTGATATGGACTGGTTGCTATAGACTGGTTGCTTTGGATGGTCGCTATGCACTGGTTACTATGGACTGGTTGCTATGGACTGGTTGCTGAGGAGGGTTGCTATGGTCTGGATTGCTATGGACTGGTTAATATGGACTGGTTGCTATGGACGGGTTGCTATGGACCGGTTGCTATGAACTGGTTGCTTTGGATGGTTGCTATGGACTGGTTGCTATGGACGGTTGCTATGGACTGGTTGCTATGGACTGGTTGCTATTTACTTGTTGCTATGGATGGTTGCTATGGACTGGTTGCTATAGAGGGTTGCTATGGATGGTTGCTATGGACTGGTTGAAATGGAATGGTTGCGAAAGACGGTTGCTATAGACTGGTTGCTGAGGAGGGTTGCTATAGTCTGGTTGCTATGGACTGGTTGCTATGGAGGATTGCTATGGACTGGTTGCTATGGACGGTTGCTATGGACTGGTTGCTATGGACTGCTTGTTATGGAGGGTTGCAATAGACTGGTTGCTATGGACTGGTTGCTATGGACCGGTTGCTATGGATGGTTGCTATGGACTGGTTGCTATGGATGGTTGCTATGGACTGGTTGCTATGGACTGGTTGCTATGGAGGGTTGCTATGGACGGCTTGCTATGGACTGGTTGCTATGGACGGTTGATATGAACTGGTTGCTGTGAACTGGTTGCTATGAACTGGTTGCTGTGAACTGGTTGCTATGGACTGTTGCTATGGACCGGTTGCTATGGACTGGTTGCTATGGACTGGGGGTTACTATGGACTGGTTGCAATGGAGGGTTGCTATGGACTGGTTGCTATGGATGGTTGCTATGGACTGGTTGCTATGGACTGTTGCTATGGACCGGTTGCTATGGACTGGATGCTATGGACTGGTTGCTATGGACTGGTTGCTATGGACAGGTTGCTATGGACGGGATGCTATGGACGTGTTGCTATGGACGGGTTGCTGTGGACTGGTTGCAATGGAGGGTTGCTATGGACTGGTTGCTATGGACAGGTTGCTATGGAAGGGTTGCTATGGACGGGTTGCTATGGACTGGTTGCTATGGAGGGTTGCTATGAAGGGTTGCTATGAAATGGTTGCTATGGATCGTTGCTATGGACTGGTTGCTATGGACGGTTGCTATGGACTGGTTGCTATAGAGGGTTGCTATGGACTGGTTGCTGAGGAGGGTTGCTATGGTCTGAATTGCTATGGACTGGTTAATATGGACTGGTTGCTATGGACGGTTGCTATGGACTGGTTGCTATGGACTGGTTGCTATGGAGGCTTGCTATGGGCTGGTTGCTATTGATAGTTGCTATGGCCTGGTTGCTATGGAGGGTTGCTATGGACTGGTTGCTAAGGAGGGTTGCTATGGACTGGTTGCTATGGACTGGTTGCTATGGACTGTTGCTATGGAGGGTTGCTATGGACCGGTTGCAATGGACGGGTAGCTCTGGACTGGTTGCTATGGACCGGTTGCTATGGATGGTTGCTATGGACTGGTTGCTATGGACTGGTTGCTATGGAGGGTTGCTATGGACTGGGTGCTATGGACAGGTTGCTATGGACTGGTTGCTATGAACGGGTTGCTATGGACGGGTTGCTATGGACTGTTGCTATGGACTGGTTGCTATGGTCTGGTTGCTATGGACTGGTTTCTATGGACTGGTTGCTATGGACTGGTTGCTTTGGACGGTTGCTATGGACTGGTTGCTATGGATTGGTTGCTATGGACTGGTTTCTATGGAGGGTTGCTATGGACTGGTTGCTTTGGACGGTTGCTATGGACTGGTTGCTATGGATTGGTTGCTATGGACTGGTTGCTATGGAGGGTTGCTATGGACTGGTTGCTATGAACGGGTTGCTATGCACTGGTTGATATGGACTGGTTGCTATGGACTGGTTGCTATTGACTGGTTGCTGAGGAGGGTTGCTATGGTCTGGATTGCTATGGACTGGTTAATATGGACTGGTTGCTATGGATGGGTTGCTATGGACCGGTTGCTATGAACTGGTTGCTTTGGATGGTTGCTATGGACTGGTTGCTATGGACGGTTGCTATGGACTGGTTGCTATGGACTGGTTGCTATGGACTGGTTGCTATGGACTGGTTGCTATGGACTGCTTGTTATGGAGGGTTGCAATAGACTGGTTGCTATGGACTGGTTGCTATGGACCACTTGCTATGGATGGTTGCTATGGACTGGTTGCTATGGACTGGTTGCTATGGATGGTTGCTATGGACTGGTTGCTATGGACTGGTTGCTATGGAGGGTTGCTATGGACGGCTTGCTATGGACTGGTTGCTATGGACGGTTGATATGAACTGGTTGCTGTGAACTGGTTGCTATGAACTGGTTGCTGTGAACTGGTTGCTATGGACTGTTGCTATGGACCGGTTGCTATGGACTTGTTGCTAAGGACTGGTTGCTATGGACTGGTTGCTATGGACAGGTTGCTATGGACGGGGGTTGCTATGGACTGGTTGCAATGGAGGGTTGCTATGGACTGGTTGCTATGGATGGTTGCTATGGACTTGTTGCTATGGACTGTTGCTATGGACCGGTTGCTATGGACTGGATGCTATGGACTGGTTGCTATGGACTGGTTGCTATGGACAGGTTGCTATGGACAGGTTGCTATGGACGGGTTGCTATGGACAGGTTGCTATGGACTGGTTGCAATGGAGGGTTGCTATGAAGGGTTGCTATGAAATGGTTGCTATGGATCATTGCTATGGACTGGTTGCTATGGACGGTTGCTATGGACTGGTTGCTATGGAGGGTTGCTATGGACCGGTTGCAATGGACAGGTAGCTCTGGACTGGTTGCTATGGACCGGTTGCTATGGATGGTTGCTATGGACTGGTTGCTATGGACTGGTTGCTATGGAGGGTTGCTATGGACTGGGTGCTATGGACAGTTGCTATGGACTGGTTGCTATGAACGGGTTGCTATGGACGGGTTGCTATGGACTGTTGCTATGGACTGGTTGCTATGGTCTGGTTGCTATGGACTGGTTGCTATGGACTGGTTGCTATGGACTGGTTGCTTTGGACAGTTGCTATGGACTGGTTGCTATGGATTGGTTGCTATGGACTGGTTTCTATGGAGGGTTGCTATGGACTGGTTGCTTTGGACGGTTGCTATGGACTGGTTGCTATGGATTGGTTGCTATGGACTGGTTGCTATGGAGGGTTGCTATGGACGGGTTGCTATGCACTGGTTGATATGGACTGGTTGCTATGGACTGGTTGCTATTGACTGGTTGCTGAGGAGGGTTGCTATGGTCTGGATTGCTATGGACTGGTTAATATGGACTGGTTGCTATGGATGGGTTGCTATGGACCGGTTGCTATGAACTGGTTGCTTTGGATGGTTGCTATGGACTGGTTGCTATGGACGGTTGCTATGGACTGGTTGCTATGGACTGGTTGCTATGGACTGGTTGCTATGGACTGCTTGTTATGGAGGGTTGCAATAGACTGGTTGCTATGGACTGGTTGCTATGGACCAGTTGCTATGGATGGTTGCTATGGACTGGTTGCTATGGACTGGTTGCTATGGATGGTTGCTATGGACTGGTTGCTATGGACTGGTTGCTATGGAGGGTTGCTATGGACGGCTTGCTATGGACTGGTTGCTATGGACGGTTGATATGAACTGGTTGCTGTGAACTGGTTGCTATGAACTGGTTGCTGTGAACTGGTTGCTATGGACTGTTGCTATGGACCGGTTGCTATGGACTTGTTGCTAAGGACTGGTTGCTATGGACTGGTTGCTATGGACAGGTTGCTATGGACGGGGGTTGCTATGGACTGGTTGCAATGGAGGGTTGCTATGGACTGGTTGCTATGGATGGTTGCTATGGACTTGTTACTATGGACTGTTGCTATGGACCGGTTGCTATGGACTGGATGCTATGGACTGGTTGCTATGGACTGGTTGCTATGGACAGGTTGCTATGGACAGGTTGCTATGGACGGGTTGCTATGGACGGGTTGCTATGGACTGGTTGCAATGGAGGGTTGCTATGAAGGGTTGCTATGAAATGGTTGCTATGGATCGTTGCTATGGACTGGTTGCTATGGACGGTTGCTATGGACTGGTTGCTATGGAGGGTTGCTATGGACTGGTTGCTGAGGAGGGTTGCTATGGTCTGAATTGCTATGGACTGGTTAATATGGACTGGTTGCTATGGACGGTTGCTATGGACTGGTTGCTATGGAGGGTTGCTATGGACTGGTTGCTGAGGAGGGTTGCTATGGTCTGAATTGCTATGGACTGGTTAATATGGACTGGTTGCTATGGACGGTTGCTATGGACTGGTTGCTTTGGACGGTTGCTATGGACTGGTTGCTATGGATTGGTTGCTATGGACTGGTTTCTATGGAGGGTTGCTATGGACTGGTTGCTTTGGACGGTTGCTATGGACTGGTTGCTATGGATTGGTTGCTATGGACTGGTTGCTATGGAGGGTTGCTATGGACTGGTTGCTATGGACGGGTTGCTATGCACTGGTTGATATGGACTGGTTGCTATGGACTGGTTGCTATGGACTGGTTGCTATGGACTGGTTGCTATTGACTGGTTGCTGAGGAGGGTTGCTATGGTCTGGATTGCTATGGACTGGTTAATATGGACTGGTTGCTATGGATGGGTTGCTATGGACCGGTTGCTATGAACTGGTTGCTTTGGATGGTTGCTATGGACTGGTTGCTATGGACGGTTGCTATGGACTGGTTGCTATGGACTGGTTGCTATGGACTGCTTGTTATGGAGGGTTGCAATAGACTGGTTGCTATGGACTGGTTGCTATGGACCGGTTGCTATGGATGGTTGCTATGGACTGGTTGCTATGGACTGGTTGCTATGAATGGTTGCTATGGACTGGTTGCTATGGACTGGTTGCTATGGAGGGTTGCTATGGACGGCTTGCTATGGACTGGTTGCTATGGACGGTTGATATGAACTGGTTGCTGTGAACTGGTTGCTATGAACTGGTTGCTGTGAACTGGTTGCTATGGACTGTTGCTATGGACCGGTTGCTATGGACTGGTTGCTATGGACTGGTTGCTATGGACAGGTTGCTATGGACGGGGGTTGCTATGGACTGGTTGCAATGGAGGGTTGCTATGGACTGGTTGCTATGGATGGTTGCTATGGACTGGTTGCTATGGACTGTTGCTATGAACCGGTTGCTATGGACTGGATGCTATGGACTGGTTGCTATGGACAGGTTGCTATGGACAGGTTGCTATGGACGGGTTGCTATGGACGGGTTGCTATGGACTGGTTGATATGGAGGGTTGCTATGAAGGGTTGCTATGAAATGGTTGCTATGGATCGTTGCTATGGACTGGTTGCTATGGACGGTTGCTAGGGACTGGTTGCTATGGACTGGTTGCTGAGGAGGGTTGCTATGGTCTGAATTGCTATGGACTGGTTAATATGGACTGGTTGCTATGGACGGTTGCTATTGATAGTTGCTATGGCCTGGTTGCTATGGAGGGTTGCTATGGACTGGTTGCTAAGGAGGGTTGCTATGGACTGGTTGCTATGGACTGTTGCTATGGAGGGTTGCTATGGACCGGTTGCAATGGACGGGTTGCTATGGACTGGTTGCTATGGATTGGTTGCTATGGACGGTTTCTATGAACTGGTTGCTATGGATGGTTGCTATATGCAGAGTATGCTAGTACTGTATGCATAAGTAACTTTAAGAGGGGCATAACACTTTCCAGTGATGCATTCTTCATTGAGTCAAGGGAGGCTGTGATTTCAGGAACAGCAAAGATCTTCTCATCAAAGTCGGTCATGTGCAGTCCTTGCAGTGTTCTACTCAGAGCAACATAGTCCATTCCCGGTTGGAAGACCCGTTTCAATGAGACCACTGCCGACTGTATCGACATCCCCTGACACTTATGCACATGCAAAAGCCAACTTAATGAGGAACTGCCTGCGAACAACTCTTTTCTGTCTCATGTTTCTACCCCTTCTATGTACACCAAGTTGTCAGCATCACAAGACGACTAGTTACGGTATCTCTTTACTGTAGTTACGGTAAACAAGCCCAATCTTGTTTACCGTAGTAGCAGCATTCTCAGTCTGGATGATTATTCTTGCAATCTTACCAAATGTCCCGTTTACAAGCCCATCTTCAACATCAATGTAACTTGTGATCATGATACGGGCACCTTCAGCTGCTTGCAGTGTGTCAATCAGATTGTCTTATTGTCCTTTGAAAGATTGGTGTTGCCGCAGCATCATTCCTGTTTTAGTTTTTTTCTGTAATCGTCTGGCATCTATGTTGGTGACGTTTAAATGGAGAACAGACACAGTTGCGTCATTATGTTTGATAGGGCAGTGGGTGGGATCTATCAAAGCCGCAGCAAGCAGAGAGGCTTTGTCATCATTGCTTAAGGCTTGACTCTGATTCTATTCAAAAGCTCAGCAAATGAAATGTCTCTGTCAGCGTGATCATCTGAAATTAGTCTTTCCAGACATCATTGGTATTTTCCTCAAACACGCAGTTTTTGGTTTACTTTTTCCCAGCTGGGGAACCTGGTGAAAGTCTCCTACCGCTAGTACTGACATACCAATAAAAAGGTTTCTTACTGCCTTTGATTTGCTGTAATCTCCAGTTGATGTAGGCAAACAGGGGCTTTGAAATCATTGACACCTTGTCAATAACAATGATCTCCGCATTTAAAAGCTTCCTAACTTCATCTATGAGATTTCCGAGTCCTTGGTGGGTGGCTTTAAGCTTCTTGGCAATTTCAGCAGAGAATGCAAAGTGTTGCCTGAAATGTTGAAAGCTGCTGTTCCTGTAAATGCAGTTAGTAATAATACACTGGGCATGGATATGTCTGCATTCTCACGTAGTTAGGTACGGTTAGAGAGTATCTTTGTTGGTTCAGCATAGATGCACTTTATCAGGTTTGATTTGCCTGTCCCTGCGCCACCAGTGATAAATTAATAGAATAGGTCGGGATTTAGGCCACGCACACGGTTAGTGCACCAGTCACAAACTGAGTAAAATGTCTGAGTGGTTAAGGTTTCTGTACATTTTCCGTAGGAAATCAGGACACATTCACAGATGTGTAACAGAACTTCAAATGCACCTGTTTGTTTGTGACGTGTATACTCCGTCAGCAAATGTGGATTGTAGTTGTTCAACCCAGCGGTCCATGGCATCGCGCTTCATTAGAATCACACTTACGGAGGTGACACCTTGTCATCATTGTCTTTTCCAAAATATAGGAGCTCTTGGTACCTAACAATGTATATGAGGGCTCCCTCTCGCTTGATATTCAACCCGGTAAAGGTAGGTGGTCACTGGGTTGCTTTGAGGAATGTCACCCTTTTCAGCCCAGTCTAGCTCAGAAAAATCCACCTTGTTGTGCCTTTATTGCTGTTATTACCTCTGGCCATCTGAATTCTGCAGCAGAGTAGGTAAGAAAAAATGTCGGCTTATTCAACCATGCTTAGACCATGGGCTAGTAAATTCTTCAGATTTTTATCCCAGTAAGCTGGAGTCCCTCTCAGTGGTTGCATGAACATTGTGGCATCTCGGTTTCGCACCAACCTCTCAACCTCACGCTTGTCTTGTAGCATCTTGTTGGATAACTTCCGCACATCCTTGGTAATGAGTTTTAATTTCCTTAACTGGATGGACATGTTGGGCCTGATTTACCAAGCCTTTACTCCATGACTCATGGAGTAAAAGCAGGAGTAGCAGCCGTTTGGCCATTTACTAAAGAAATACGCTGCTAGTGCAGTGTATTTCCCTAGTTACTAATGTGCTCCGTGCGCCCAGGAGAGGGTGCATTGTGCAGCAGTACAGACCTGGCGCACGGCACATTAAACTGTAAATTGCGGGGGTTTGGGCGGGAGTTTATTAGGGGGGGGGGGTGGGGGGATGCAGGGGAAGTGAAGTGACATGTGTTTTAAAGTGTTTGGCGGGCCGAATTGAAAGGGAAAGTGTTTTTTGAAAACAGATCCCCGTACGCTTGCACAGTGCGCCTGAACCACGGGAGGTTCATTTGCATACTGGGCATGCGCAGAGAGAAAAGTCAGGGATTCCCGTGCGCCTTGTCAGTACGCCGTGAAAATCTTGGTAAATACCAAGCGGCGTACCCGTGATTGCGCTGCGTGACGCGGCGCACGGGAATCTCCGAGCTGTTTTCAGCCCTGAAGGGGAACTCCGCGCCAAATTTCAAACTTGAAATCGGCGCGGGTCCCCCTTCAGGGCTACATTAGGCTCTTAGGCTTGGTCCGGAACGTGAGGGGTTAAACCCGCGCCGAATCGGCGCGGGGGTCCCCCCCAGATCCAAACCAAGCCCTCATCCCAAGCATGCAGTCTGGCCCGGACAGGAATGGGGGAGGGGACGAGCGAGCGACCCCCCCCCCCTGAGCCGTACCAGACCGCATGCCCTCAACATGGGGGAGTGTGTGCTGTGGGGGAGGGGGCACTGCCCCCCCACCCCACAGCACTCTTGCCCCCATGTCGGTAGGGACAAGAGCCTCTTCCCGACAACCCTTGCCATTGGTTGTCGGGGTATGCGGGCGGGGCTAATCGGAATCTGCGAGCTCCCTTTAATAAGGGGGCCCCCAGATGCCGGCCCCCCACCCTATGTGAATGAGTATGGGGTACATCGTACCTCTACCCATTCACCTGGGGGAAATGTAAAGTAAAAAAAACACCACACAGAATAAAATATTTTATTAATCTGCTCCGGAGCCCCCCCTTTCTTCTTTAGCTCTCTTAGAAGGGGGGGTTTCTTCTCTCCCGATCTTCTGCCGGGACCCTGGGCTTCGGTGATTTCTGCCGGGGGAGGGCGCCATCCCTCGGTCCTCTCCGGAGCCTTCCGCCGGATGCCCCCACCCCATTTAAGCTCTTTTTCATTAGGGAGGGGCATCCGGACTTCGGGGTCTTCTGCCGGGGGATGGCGCCTATCCCCCGGTCTTTCCGGTGCCTTCCGCCAGGGTTCCGGTCTTCCTGGTCTTCTGCCGGGGGTGCGCCAACTCCCCGGTCTTTTCTCTTCTGTCTTCTCTGCTCCCTCTTCTGCCTGGCTCCCCCGCGGAGCCAGGGCTTTCTTCCGTCTTCTTTCTTCTCTCTTCTTTCTTCTGCCTGTCTCCTCCGGGAGCCCAGGGCTTGTCTCCGCTGTCTTCTTGCTTCTCTTCCATTGGATGTTGACACGACGAGGTCCGGCGCTGGAATGCCGTCTGAGCAGTGGGCATGGACTTATATAGGGCAATGCCACCATGTGACCTCAACCCATGTGACATCACATTCCCATCATGCCCAGGGAATGTGATGTCACATGGGTTGAGGTCACATGGTGGCATTACCCTATATAAGTCCATGCCCGCCGCTGACACGGCATGTCAGCGCGGAACCTCGTCGTGTCAACATCGAATGGAAGAGAAGGAAGAAGACAGCGGAGACAAGCCCTGTGCTCCGCGGAGGAGACAGGCAGAAGAAGGAAGAGAGAAGAAAGAAGACGGAAGAAAGCCCTGGCTCCGCGGGGGAGCCAGGCAGAAGAGGGAGCAGAGAAGACAGAAGAGAAAAGACCGGGGAGTTGGCGCACCCCCGGCAGAAGACCAGGAAGACCGGAACCCTGGCGGAAGGCACCGGAAAGACCGGGGGATAGGCGCCATCCCCCGGCAGAAGACCCCGAAGTCCGGATGCCCCTCCCTAATGAAAAAGAGCTTAAATGGGGTGGGGGCATCCGGCGGAAGGCTCCGGAGAGGACCGAGGGATGGCGCCCTCCCCCGGCAGAAATCACCGAAGCCCAGGGTCCCGGCGGAAGATCGGGAGAGAAGAAACCCCCCCTTCTAAGAGAGCTAAAGAAGAAAGGGGGGGCTCCGGAGCAGATTAATAAAATATTTTATTCTGTGTGGTGTTTTATTTTACTTTACATTTCCCCCATGTGAATGGGTAGAGGTACGATGTACCCCATACTCATTCACATAGGGTGGGGGGCCGGAATCTGGGGACCCCTTTATTAAAGGGGTCTCTCAGATTCTGATAAGCTCTCCGCCCGCATACCCCGACAACCAACGGCCAGGGTTGTCGGGAAGAGGCTCTTGTCCCTATCGACATGGGGGCAAGAGTGCTTTGGGGTGGGGGGGCAGTGCCCCCCTCCCCCACAGCACACACTCCCCCATGTTGAGGGCATGTGGTCTGGTATGGCTCAGGAGGGAGGGGGGCGCTCGCTCGTCCCCACCCCCATTCCTGTCTGACCAGACTGCGTGCCTGGGATAAGAGCTTGGTTTGGATCTTGGGGGGGACCCCACGCTATTTTTTTTGCGCGGGTTTAACCCCTTATGTTCCACACCAAGCCTAAGAGCCTGGTATGCACCTGGAGGGAACCCACCTTATTTTTTTTTGGGGGGGTCTGGAGTTCCCCTTCATGAACAGCGATCTGTCATTTACACATGTCAGTCCCCCCCCCCCTACAGTTAGAACACACCCAGGGAACATATTTAACCCCTCCCTCGCACCTAGTGTTAACCCCTTCCCTGCCAGTGGCATTTTTTGAGTAAGCAATGCATTTTTTACAGCACTGATCGCTAGAAAAATGCCAATGGTTCCAAAAAAGTGTTCGATGTGTCCGCCATAATGTCGCAGTACCGATAAAAATCGCTGATCGCCCCAATAACTAGTTAAAACAACAAAAAAAAAAAATTTGTAGACGCTATAACTTTTGCAAAAACCAAACACTAAACGCTATTTGCGATTTTTTGGAACCAAAAAGATGTAGAATACGTATCGGCCTAAACTGAGGGGTTTTTTAGTTTTTTGAATATATATTTTTGGGGATATTTATTATAGCAAAAAGTAAAAATAATTTTTACATATGTGGGCGGGACTTACGCAAGTCCCGCCCACATATATAAACATCGTTCAAACCACACATGTGAGGTATTGACGCGTGCGTTAGAGCGAGAGCAATACTTTTACCACTAGACCTTCTTTGTAACTATAAACTGGTAACCTGGAAAAAAAAGAAAAAGGTCGCCTATGGGGATATTCACGGAATTCATTTTGGCCCCATTGCAGGAGTGTTTCCAATAGTAAAGCGTGACATGTAAGGTATCTATTTACTCAGTGTAACATCATCTTTCACATTATCCCCAAAAATTGGGCTCACTTTTGTGTTTTGTTAATTTTTAACCACTTGAGCCCGGACCATATTTCTGGTCAATGACCGGGCAAGTTTTTGTGATTCGGCACGGCGTCGCTTTAACTGACAATTGCGCAGTCGTGCGACGTGGCTCCCAAACAAAATTGGCAACCTTTTTTTTCACACAAATAGATTATTAAATGTGCGTGTTTACTTCTGTCTTTAACACCTCCCCTTCAGGCTGGAAAGCATCAGATCAGGGGAAACAAAAAAAAAAAAGCTCTCATTCCATTGCAGCTTGGTTCCTACATGTGTGATGAACTGAGCATGCTCAAACACTTAGAAAAAAAATATCCTTTCTTTTTAAAAGGTGAAAAACACTCATTGGATGCTCATAGAGCGTGGTTTGGATTAATTGCAGGTGTGCCCAATTACAAGCTCACCCAAACTAGAGACTGCAATTTGTTCATGTGATTTCAATTGCTTCATTACTAGCACTGTTATAAAAAGCTTGAATCGATCAGTCCTCAGCTGCCCTCAGAAGGGGCAGGCTGGCAGAAATGCTGTTGCTAAACACAAATGTGGTTTGTTGCATGGGTTTTGTTTTATTTTGCCAATGGTTTTGGTTTATTTTTAAATGCTGTTCACTTTGATGTATTTGTCTATGTGGCCTTATTTTATGAAAAATGTGTAAAGCTATGGTTATTTAGAATTTTGAAATGTATTTTTGTTTGTTTGTCTTTTTTTGCTTTCCTTGTTTTGTTGACCAATAAAAATTACTTTAAAATTGTTAAGTTTGTCTTTTGTTACTTTTTCATGCTACATATGTTGACAGCTGCAGCTGAACTAGGTTTGGGCCTAACAAATTATGTGTGATTTTTGTCTAAGCTTCTTTCCTGGTGTGTAATCATGAAATGTTTTCCATGTTTATTCTCCATGACTTTAAAGACAAAAACTGGTAAGTATTTTATTTATTCTGCAGTGGTCCTCAGCCCTCAAGTACACCCGACAGGACATGTTTTGGGGATTTCTCTTATCAAGAATTGCTGTCCAGACTGTATTTTAAAGCACATGTGCAAGATGAAGGAAAACCTGCAAACATGGCCTGTGGGGGGGTTTGCTATTGGTGGACAGGCTTGACGTGCTGATTTACAGCACTGTGCTTAAATCTAGCGCAAGGCAATCCTATTCAAATTGTGGGTGTTTGAGGGAAGCCAAGTGAGTGTTAGAACCCCTGCTTTGTGTTTTTTTATTTTTGTGTTGAGCTTTGTGTCCCTTTTCTTAAAATTGGCTTCACTTCCTGTCACACAGCTGAACAGGAAGTGAGGTTAAAACCCTACCAGTGTCATTTCTTGGGGACACAGGTCAATCTAACTAGTGTCCCCATTAAGCAAATTGCACTCCAGCACTGCTGTGTACACCCCAAATCATGGGTCTTCAAACTACGGCCCTCCAGTTGTTCAGGAACTACAATTCCCATCATGCCTAGTCATGTCTGTGAATGTCAGTGCATTACAAGGCCTCATGGGATGTGTAGTTCTAAAACAGCTGGAGGGCCGTAGTTTGAGGATCCCTGCCCCAAATGATTATTTAGTTTGGGGTTTAGTAAAGGCAAAGCCACTCTGCAGTACAAGCATAGTTGCTGAAAATCAGAGAGGAAGCACTGATGGTTTTAACATCCAATCCTGTAGAAGCAAAGTTGTTTTGTTTTCTTTCTTCCTTGCTTTGCACTTGTAGTGCAAAGTGGATTTGCCTTTAGTCAATGGACCCCAAAGTCCAAGATCCCTAATAATTTGGGGTGTACACAGCAAAATGCTAGAGTGCAATTTACATAATGGGAAACTATTTGGCTTGATCTCTGTGTCCCCAAGAAAAGATATTAGTAAGGTTTTACCCTCACTTCCTGTTTGGCTATGTGACAGGAAGTGAATGAATTAGAAAGGGTGAAGACACCTCACAAATGTTGTCACTATCAGGGGTGCAGACATCCCCAAAAAATGAGCAGATAATACTTATTTGCAAATTAATAATTTTTTAGTTAACATTGGGTGGGGTGCTCTAACGCACACATTCCTACATATTAGCAACGCTCTATCCTGGCCTATTGGCATGGTTATATTTTCTTAGGGCTCTCAATAAAACTCTATGAAATTTGTGCTTAAACTAGAACCAGGGGCGGACTGACAACTCATGTGGCCCCTGGGCAATAGAAGATTATGGGGCCCCTCTGGCTTACAGATGACCACCACGCCAGGAGGTAGTGCAGAGGCGGGCAGCTAAAATCTTGGGATATTCACATTAAAAGCATGTCATTTTCGGACATATCAGGGACAGATCTAAAAAAAAACACAGATTTTTACATACTGTCCCTGGTTTTACTGAGCCTGGCAACCCGGATGGGGCCCCCTAGTGGCATGGGGCCCTCGGGCAGTGCCCGAGTGACTCAATGGTCAGTCCGCCCCTGACAAGAACTATAATCAACAAGTTTTATTTTCTTTAATTTTGGATAGAGTGAGGGAGGGTTATAGGCCCTGTCAGTTTATTTTGTATTATCTGTGTCCAATTGGGGAGATTTGCCTTCACTTCCTGCCCCATAGCCAAACAGGAAGTGAGAGAAAAACTATGCAAATTAACCACTTCCCGCCCAGCCTATGGCCGATTTACGTCCGGGAAGTGGTTACACAATCCTGACAGGACGTCCTGCAGGATTTCATGCCGCACGCGCCTGTGGGGGCACGCAGCGCGGCGATCGGTGATGCGGGGTGTCAGTCTGACACCCTGCATCTCCGATCTCGGTAAAGAGTCTCTCACGGAGACGGAGACTCTTTACCACGTGATCAGCCGTGTCCAATCACGGCTGATCACGATGTAAACAGGAAGAGCCATCGATGGCTCTTCCTCACTCGCGTCTGACAGACGCGAGTATAGGAGAGCCGATCGGCGGCTCTCCTGACAGGGGGCGTTCGCGCTGATTGTTTATCAGCGCAGCCCCCCCTCGGATCACCACACTGGACCACCAGGGATGCCCACCCTGGACCACCAGGGTGTGCAAAAACAAAAAAAATATAGAACAAAAAAACAAAAAGCAATAAAAAATAAGAAAAAAGATGCCAATCAGTGCCCACAAATGGGCACTGACTGGGAAAATCAGTGCCACCCCACAGTGTCCATCAGTGCCACCCCACAGTGCCCATCCATGCACAGTGCCCACCTATCAGTGCCCACCTGTGCCACCCATAAGTATCCATCAGTGCCACCCATAAGTGCCGCCCATCTGTGCCGCCCATGAGTGCCCATCAGTGCCGCATAGCAGCGCCGCCAATCAATGCCACCTCATCTGTGCCCGTCAGTACTACCTCATCGATGTCCATCAGTGCCATCTCATCGGTGCCCATCAGTGCCGCCATATCAGTGCCCGTAATTGAAAGAGAAAAACTTATTTACAAAAAAATTAACCTAAAAAAATAAAAACGTTTTTTTGTTTCAAAATTTGCAGTCTTTTTTTAGTTGTTGCGCAATAAAAAAAAACGCAGAGGTGATCAAATAACAACAAAAGAAAGCTCTATTTGTGGGGAAAAAAGGACGCCAATTTTGTTTGGGTACAGTGTTGTATGACCGCGCAATTGCCATTCAAAGTGCGACAGTGTTGAAAGCTGAAAATTGGCTTGGGCGGGAAGGTGCGTAAGTGCCTGGTATGAAAGTGGTTAAGGGAATCCAGTGCCCCCACAGAACTAGTGTGTGGGTCCCCTGAAAATTACTGGGCGGGGTTATACAAAAACAGGGTGTGACCTTGACTGGAAGGGGTGGGTCATTTTTCTATTAGGAGGTGCAGATATGTAGTCAGGCCTAGGGCAGAACCAAACCTAAATATACTACTGCATATTAGGGCTTATTTAGACCGGAACCGATTTACAGCGTGTTTTTATATTGTGGGAGGAAACCCACGCAGGCACAGGGAGAACATGCAAACTCTATGCAGATGCTGTCACGGGCGGGATTCGAACCAACGACTCTTTTGCTGCTAGGTCAAAGTGCTATACACTACACCACTGTGGTGAACGAACATGATTGCAGCTGAAAGCATGAGATCTTTTATTTTTTTTTTCAATACCATGCTTTCCAGCCTTATTGACCCCGCCTCTCTCCATAAAGAGGACCTGTCACACACTAGTCCTATTACAAGGGATGTTTACATTCCTTGTAATAGGAAGAAAACTGATCATTTTTTTTTTTTTATAATTTCAGTGTAAAAAATTATAAAACTAAATAAAAATAAATAAGAAAACCTAAAAAAAAATTTTTAAAGCGCCCCGTCCCGACGAGCTCGCGCACAGAAGCAAACGCATACGCGAGTAGCGCCCGCATATGAAAACGGTATTCAAACCACACAAGTGAGGTATCGCCGCGATCGTTAGAGTGAGAGCAATAATTCTAGCCCTAGACCTACTCTGCAACTCAAAAAATGCAACCTGTAGAATTTTTTAAACGTCGCCTATCGAGATTTTTAAAGGGTAAAAGTTTGACGCCATGCCACGAGCGGGCGCAATTTTTAAGCGTGACATGTTGGGTATCATTTTACTCGGCGTAACATTATCTTTCACAATATTTAAAAAAATTGGGCAAAATGTATTGTTGTCTTATTTTTTAATTCAAAAAAGTGATTTTTATCCAAAAAAAGTGCGCTTGTAAGACCGCTGCGCAAATACGGTGTGACAAAAAGTATTGCAATGACTGCCATTTTATTCCCTAGGATGTCTGCTAAAAAAAAATATATAATGTTTGGGGGTTCTGATTAATTTTCTAGCAAAAAAATTGTGATTTTCACATGAAGGAGAGAAGTGCCAGAATTAACCCGGTGGGCAAGTGGTTAAAGTACTCATGGCTATAAAGAATAGAATCATTGCTCATTAAAAAAAAAAAAAAAAAAAAAGGGGGTCCCTCCAAATTAAATTACCAGGCCCTTCAGGTCTGGAATGGATATTAAGGGGAACCCCGCCGTAAAAAACCTCCCAAAAAATGGCGTGGGGTCCCCCCAAATATCCATACCAGACCCTTCAGGTCTGGTGTGGATTTTAAGGGGAACTCCACCCCAAATTGAAAAAAAAAATGGCGTGGAGTCCCCCTAAAAATCCACACCAGACCCTTATCCGAGCATGTTGACCTGGCCGGCCGCAGAAAAGAGGGGGGGACAGAGTGCGGCCCCCCCCCCTCTCCTGAACCGCACCAGGCCACATGCCCTCAACATGGGGAGGATGTCCCCATGTTGATGGGAACAAGGGTCTCATCCCCACAACCCTTGCCCGGTGGTTGTGGGGGTATGCGGGCGGGGGGCTTATCAGAATCTGGAAGACCCCTTTAACAAATGGGAAACCCCAGATCCTGGCCCCCCCCCTATGTGAAATGGTAATGGGGTACATTGTACCTCTACCATTTCACCCCAAAAAAAATGTCAAAGTGTTAAAAATGACAGTAGCCGGTTTTTGACAAATCTTTTAATAAAATCTTCTTTTCTTCTTTCCTTCGGGTTTCTTCCGCTGCTTCTTTCTTCTCGTCCACATCTTGCCCGACGTCTTCTTCTATCTTCTCCGTCCGTCCTTCAGCCTTCTGGTCACGCATCTTGCCCGTTGTCTTGTCCTGTCTTCTTCTCCGTCCTTCCGCCTCCTCGTCCGCATCTTGGGTCTTCTCCGGTCTTCTTCTCGGTCCGCCAGCCTTCTCGTCCCCGGACCCAGCGTTTGAATTTGATTTGGCCGCCGTTTTCCCGCTCCTGGGACCCGCCCCCCTCTGACGCCACAAGTAAACTCCTTAGAAGGTCATGTGCGTCAGAGGGGGGCGGGGTCACATGAGTGTGACACGGCGGGAACTTCTTCTCCGGGCGGCGCGATTGAAATTGAATTCCCCCGCTGTGTGACGCTCTGTGACCCCGCCCCCCTCTGACGCACATGACCTTCTAAGGAGTTTACTTGTGGCGTCAGAGGGGGGCGGGTCCCAGGAGCGGGAACACGGCGGCCAATTACAATTCAAACGCTGGGTCCGGAGAAGACACAAGATGCGGACGAGAAGGCTGGCGGACCGAGAAGAAGACCGCAGAAGACCCAAGATGCGGACGAGGAGGCGGACGCACGGAGAAGAAGACAGGACAAGACAACGGGCAAGATGCGGGACCAGAAGGCTGAAGGACGGACGGAGAAGATAGAAGAACGCGTCGGGCAAGATGTGGACGAGAAGAAAGAAGCAGCGGAAGAAACCCGAAGGAAAGAAGAAAAGAAGATTTTATTAAAAGATTTGTCAAAAACCGGCTACTGTCATTTTTAACACTTTGACATTTTTTTTGGGGTGAAATGGTAGAGGTACAATGTACCCCATTACCATTTCACACAGGGGGGGGGTCAGGATCTGGGGGTCCCCTTTGTTAAAGGGGTCTTCCAGATTCTGATAAACCTCCCGCCCGCAGACCCCCACAACCACCGGGCAAGGGTTGTGGGGATGAGACCCTTGTCCCCATCAACATGGGGACATCCTCCCCATGTTGAGGGCATGTGGCCTGGTGCGGTTCAGGAGAGGGGGGGGCCGCACTCTGTCCCCCCCTCTTTTCTGCGGCCGGCCAGGTCAACGTGCTCGGATAAGGGTCTGGTGTGGATTTTTAGGGGGACTCCACGCCATTTTTTTTTCAATTTGGGGTGGAGTTCCCCTTAAAATCCACACCAGACCTGAAGGGCCTGGAATGGATATTTGCCGGGAACCGCACGTCTTTTTTTGGGGGGTTTTTACGGCGGGGTTCCCCTTAATATCCATTCCAGACCTGAAGGGCCTGGTAATTTAATTTGGGGGAACCCCTACACATTTTTTTGTTTGTTTTATGAATGAATCCCTTTAGAATTGTCAGAGCCGACAATTCATTATAGCCGCGTGTGAATTTTTAAATGACTTTTTTCCTTCTGAATGTCACTTTGTGCAGGGGGAGTTCTAAGTGCGGGAAAAATGCGCTATTTCACATGCTGACATTACACCCCCCCTAGGTACGAAATTTAAAGGAATATTTCACTTTTATTGTTTCACTTTAAGAATTATTAATTTCACTGCTCCCGAAAAAACAGCCGTTTTAAAAAATAAAAAAAGCATTGATACATGTTCCCTGGGGCAGGACTGAGGCCCCCAAACACTTTTTAGGACAAAACTTGCAGATTAGCCTTTAAAATGAACACTTTTGATTTCTCCCATAGACTTCTATAGGGAGTTCGGCGCGGCTTTACATATTAGTTTCAATGCGCCGGCTGCTACGCTGGTTCATGCGCCCAATTAAGCCTCCACCCGGAGTACTAATTAACGCATGAACCAGCGCAGCGCACAGAGCATAGTAAATCAGGCCCGTTGTGTTTCTGTGACAAACTGCGCAAAGAAGAGGTAGTTTGTGTAGTTTGTGTCTCTTGCAAAACGAGTATCAACACAAAAAAACCTTGCATTGAAAACATGCTCGGGGACTTGTCTTCCCTGGTCCAATGTATTTTGTCCAGTAGGGAAAGCCTAGGAACTTTAAAGAAGCTGACTGGTGTGTTTACTTGTGCAGGTGCAATGCTGAATATTTCATCACTGTGCTTCCTATCCAAGGTCAGTTGGCTGCAAACAGCTGTCTAGGTCAATTCCAGGTCTTAGTGCATCCTTCTCATCCTCTTGGGAGGTCATGGCCTTCCTGTGATTCTCAGAAGCAGCATGTTAAACATGCAGATTATAGCTCTGATGGATCACAATTTTCGATGCGTCCAAGTATCTCCATCATTTCAGTTTCATCACAACTGTCATCAGCGATTGTCTCATCCACTCTGATTGAAATGTCACTTTAGTCGGGGTGAGTTTTGACAGACCTGCTACTACTACATTTCTCATGATGACATTGTGAAACAGCTTTGTAAGTCAGACGTCTTTTCAGCTTCACTCTGTGTAACTGGCATGTGCTGTGCGATTATGGTAGAGTATAGACCGTGGTTTCCACACAAACTACAGCGCCGTGTATAGCTGCCTGTCGACCTTTGGGAAGTGTGATGATCTTGGCAAATGGCAGTATTTTGGCCAAAAGTTGTCTTTCCAGCACATTCAAATCGCAGAGCTCTGGAGGAATGGGCGCCAGCTCCATGTTGTTAGACACAGCGATGGAAGATTTAGGTCCTGCTTTTAAATGTGAATCACAGTTGTGACAAATCATTCTTTGGTCCTTTCATCTGGTACCTTGACCGTGATTGTTGCACACATGGACATATTTCCCTGTAAAACAGGCAGCAACAATGTGTAGATTATTTTTGTAATTGCTGTGAATGCAATGTTTCACTTGGTTAGGGAAAAGGGTGCGATGACACATCGTGCACACAAAAGTTGTCCCAACTTCAATGCATTCATGGAAAGCTGTCTGCATTAGGCTGTTGTCCACTGCATTCCCGCATGACACAAGTCTATCGTCTGTATTTCATTCTTATTTTGAAGGCACTTTGCATCTTATGGGTTATGCGAAAATAACTCATGCAATGTTGCAAGTGAAGTTTTCTGAAAGAAGGATCAACTATGGTATTTCCTGGTGATGAATTGCTTCTGCTCCAAGTTGAAATCGGCATTTGACATAAACCTTCTGGTGATGTATTGCTTCTTCAAGTTAAATTGGCATTTGTTGCATATTTTCTGGTTGTGTATTGCTATGGACTGGCTGCTATGGACGGGTTGCTATGGACTGGTTGCTATGGATGGTTGCTATGGACTGGTTGCTATGAAATGGTTGCTATGGACTGGTTGCTATGGTCTGGTTGCTATGGACTGGTTGCTATGGACTGGTTGATAATGGAGGGTTGCTATGAAGGGTTACTATGAAATGGTTGCTTTGGACTGGTTGCTATGGACTGGTTGCTATGGACTGGTTGCTTTGGATGGTTTCTATGGACTGGTTGCTGTGGACTGCTAGCTATGGAGGGTTGCTATGCAACCAGTCTATAGCAACCGTCTTTAGCAACCATTCCATTTCAACCAGTCCATAGCAACCAACCATAGCAACCCTTCATAGCAACCCTCCATAGCAACCAGTCCATAGCAACCAGTCCATAGCAACCGTCCATAGCAACCAGTCCATAGCAATCCTCCATAGCAACCAGTCCATAGCAACCAGACGATAGCAACCCTCCTCAGCAACCAGTCTATAGCAACCGTCTTTAGCAATCAGTCCATAGCAACCCGTCCATAGCAACCCGTCCATAGCAACCATTTCATAGCAACCCTTCATAGCAACCCTCCATAGCAACCAGTCCATAGCAACCAGTCCATAGCAACCCGTCCATAGCAACCCGTCCATAGCAACCCGTCCATAGCAACCTGTCCATAGCAACCAGTCCATAGCAACCCTCCATAGCAACCAGTCGAAAGCAACCCGTCCATAGCAACACGTCCATAGCAACCCGTCCATAGCATCCCGTCCATAGCAACCTGTCCATAGCAACCAGTCCATAACAACCAGTCCATAGCATCCAGTCCATAGCAACCTGTCCATAGCAACAGTCCATAGCAACCTGTCCATAGCAACCATCCATAGCAACCAGTCCATAGCAACCCTCCATAGCAACCAGTCCACAGCAACCAGTTCATGGCAACCGTCCATAACCGTCCTGGTTGCTATGGACTGGTTGCTTTGGATGGTTTCTATGGACTGGTTGCTGTGGACTGCTAGCTATGGAGGGTTGCTATGCAACCAGTCTATAGCAACCGTCTTTAGCAACCATTCCATTTCAACCAGTCCATAGCAACCATCCATAGCAACCCTTCATAGCAACCCTCCATAGCAACCAGTCCATAGCAACCAGTCCATAGCAACCGTCCATAGCAACCAGTCATAGCAACCCTCCATAGCAACCAGTCCATAGCAACCAGTCCATAGCAACCCGTCCATAGCAACCCGTCCATAGCAACCTGTCCATAGCAACCAGTCCATAGCAAACCTCCATAGCAACCAGTCCAAAGCAACCCGTCCATAGCAACCCGTCCATAGCATCCCGTCCATAGCAACCTGTCCATAGCAACCTGTCCATAGCAACCAGTCCATAACAACCAGTCCATAGCATCCAGTCCATAGCAACCAGTCCATAGCAACAAGTCCATAGCAACCGTCCATAGCAACCAGTCCATAGCAATCCTCCATAGCAACCAGTCCATAGCAACCAGACGATAGCAACCCTCCTCAGCAACCAGTCTATAGCAACCGTCTTTAGCAATCAGTCCATAGCAACCCGTCCATAGCAACCCATCCATAGCAACCATTTCATAGCAACCCTTCATAGCAACCCTCCATAGCAACCAGTCCATAGCAACCAGTCCATAGCAACCCGTCCATAGCAACCCGTCCATAGCAACCCGTCCATAGCAACCTGTCCATAGCAACCAGTCCATAGCAACCCTCCATAGCAACCAGTCCAAAGCAACCCGTCCATAGCAACCCGTCCATAGCATCCCGTCCATAGCAACCTGTCCATAGCAACCAGTCCATAACAACCAGTCCATAGCATCCAGTCCATAGCAACCTGTCCATAGCAACAGTCCATAGCAACCTTGAGTTGAGCTCTGTCATTTCAAAGCCACTGTATCTAATATTTAGGGACTCATTAATGACAGGAATAGTACCACTGGATTGGCGTAGAGCCAATGTGGTGCCTATATTTAAAAAGGGAACAAAGTCTTTACCAAGTAACTATAGACCTGTTAGTCTAACTTCTATAGTTGGGAAGATACTGGAACGTTTAATAAAAGACCACATGGATGAGTTCTTGCAGGAAAAAAACTATTTAAGCAGCAGACAACATGGATTCATGAAAGACAGAAGTTGTCAGACAAACCTGATTTCCTTTTATGAAGAGGTAAGTAAAACCCTGGACAGAGGCGTGGCTGTGGACGTGATATATTTGGATTTTGCAAAAGCGTTCGATACAGTTCCGCACACACGGCTCATGTGTAAGGTAAGGTCTACAGGATTGGATATATCAGTTTGTAAATGGATAGAAAACTGGCTGAAAGACAGAATTCAGAGAGTCGTGGTTAATGATTCTTACTCTGAATGGTCCAATGTTATCAGTGGTGTACCCCAAGGTTCAGTGCTGGCAGGGCTGTCTTTTCCATTGGGCACGCTGGGCAGTTGCCCGGGGGCCCCACTTGCCTGGGGGGCCCCCATCGGCTGCCCAGCGACCCCAGTAAAAAATGGTGGAGAGCAGCGGGTCAGAACTGTAGAACTGTATCGTGTCTACAGTCTCTGAGGAAGAGTCTGAAGAGGAGTCAAGAGTGGGAGCTCTCCCGGGATGGGGGTCACGGGAGAAGTCAGACATGGGGAGACAGTATGATAAAACCAGAGCAGCCAAGCTGGAGCCATCTGACTGAGCCGTGCATGTTGCACCTGAGAGGAGGTCAGTGATAGCGCCGCCAGGCCAGTCTAAGGGGCGGGTGGTTGCTGATGTAAGGGGGGGAGTGAATACAAAAATATTAGTGACCCCCCCTTACCTTAGTGTTGTTACTCTACGAAAGGTGGTCTCTGGTCACCAGAGTGCCCCACACATCAGATTTCATGGTGTTCCCCTTTACATCAGAGTCTGCAGGATTCCCCCTTACAGTGCAAGGACCCTGATGTAAGTGGGAACTCTGATGTAAAGAGAAAGCAGTGAACTCTGATATAAGGTAGTCTCTGGTCACCAGAGTCCCCCTCCACATCAGAGTTCCCCCTTACATCATGATCTGCAGCGTTCCCCTTTACATAAGAGTTCCCTTTCACTGTAAGGGGGAATCCTGCAGACTCTGATGTAAGAGGAAACTCTGAGCAGGCTGGGTTATAGTAACCTAACCTTCATGTCAATGAAGAAATTTGTAAAACTGTAATTTTAGGTACTTTTTTTGCAGTGCCAGTAAAAAAAATGTGGTTCTGCCAGTAAATGTCATGATTTTTGTTAGTAAATTCTCGTGCACGATTGTGTAGACAGGGCCCCAGTGCACTGTATTGCCCGGGGGCCTATAATGCTCTTAAGATGCCACTGAGTGCTGGGACCCTTACTTTTCAATATATTTATAAATGATATTGGGTCTGGGATCATGGGTGTAGGAACCCTTACAAATCTGGGGGGGACAGCATTTTTACTCGCCAGGTATATTCGTATCTCAAGCCAATAGATCAAACTATTAAGGGCTCTTTCAGGCTGGGTTCACACTACGGTTTTCCCGTCCGTCAGCCGCATACGATTTCAGTATCGAAAACGTACGGGCCCGGACGGGAAAACGTATAGATAGAGAATGCATTGCAAATCGTATGCACTCAGATGCATCCGGGTGCGTACGATTTGCTGGCAAAACGTTTTTTAAACGTACGCAAAACCGTGTTCAACCACGGTTTTGCGGTCGTTTTTAAAACAGTATGGCAACCGCATACGTTTTCCTTTAACATTAATGTCAATGGAAAACGTACATATGTGCGGTTCCATACGTTCCCGTCCGTTTCAGCCGCATACGGTTTTTCATATAAATCGTATGCGGCTGACGGACGGGAAAACCGTAGTGTGAACCCAGCCTCACCGTTCAGTTTTTCAGATCAGTTTTTTTTTCATCAGTTGATCCGTTTTTCCATCAGTTTTTCGTCAGTTTTTCATCAGTTTTTCATCAGTTTTTGCATCAGT
Source organism: Rana temporaria (assembly GCF_905171775.1). NCBI lineage: Eukaryota > Metazoa > Chordata > Amphibia > Anura > Ranidae > Rana > Rana temporaria. The sequence goes on from NC_053496.1 coordinate 150,860,884, forward strand.
TTTTCCATCCATTTTTTTTTGTTTTTTTGTGGCTTTTTACATAGAAAAACGGATGTTAGCGGAACGGATGATAAACGGATCATCCGTTAACGTCCGTTTTTCGTCCGTTCCGTTTATTAGACGGAAGAAAAATAGGGTTTTCTTCCGTCCAAAAAAACGGAACTGAACGCAGACGGATGCTAACGGACGTTAGCGGATGCTCATCCGCTAACGGACGCTAGCCCATAGGGAAGCATTGCGGTCCGTTAACGGACGTCCAAAAAACGGACAAACGGAATGGACGCGTGAAAGAGCCCTTAAGCAATCCAGAGAGGGTAATGCGAAGAGCAATATGCAGCAATAAAAAAATAAACCATCATAGCATTAGTAAAACACATGGCATCAGTAAAAATCAACCGGTATAGCATTAGTAAAAATCAACCCACATGGCATTAGTAAAAATCAACCCACATGGCATCAGTAAAAATCAACCCACATGGCATCAGTAAAAATTAACCCACATGGCATCAGTAAAAATTAACCCACATGGCATTACTAAAAATCAACCCACATGGCATTAGTAAAAATTAACCCACATGGCATCAGTAAAAATTAACCCACATGGCATCAGTAAAAATCAACCCACATGGCATCAGTAAAAATTAACCCACGTGGCATTACTAAAAATCAACCCACATGGCATCAGTAAAAATTAACCCACATGGCATTACTAAAAATCAACCCACATGGCATAAGTAAAAATGGTGGCACAGTGGCGACAATTGATGGGCACAGTGGCTGCGTTTGATGGGCACAGTGGCTGTGTGTGATTGGCACAGTGGATGCGTTTGGGCACAGTGGCGACAATTGATGGGCACAGTGGCTGCTTTTGATGGGCACAGTGGCTGCATGTGATGGCACAGTGACTGCGTTTGGTGGCACAGTGAGGCTGCAATTAATGTTTTTTTTTTCTTTAGAGAAGGCAAGCTCAAAATAACAAACATTTTTTTAAACTGCTATTTTTTATTTAAAAAATTAACCCACATGGCATCAGTAAAAATGGTGGCACAGTGGCTGCATGTGATGGGCACAGTGGCGACAATTGATGGGCACAGTGGCTACGTTTGATGGGCACAGTGGCTGCATGTGATGGCACAGTGGCTGCGTGTGATGAGCACAGTGGCGACAATTGATGGGCACAGTGGCTACGTTTGATGGGCACAGTGGCTGCGTGTGATGAGCACAGTGGTGACAATTGATGGGCACAGTGGCTGCGTTTGATGGGCACAGTGGCGACAATTGATGGGCACAGTGGCGACAATTGATGGGCACAGTGGCTACGTTTGATGGGCACAGTGGCTGCGTGTGATGAGCACAGTGGCGACAATTGATGGGCACAGTGGCGACAATTGATGGGCACAGTGGCTGTGTGTGATGAGCACATTGGCGACAATTGATGGGCACAGTGGCTACGTTTGATGGGCACAGTGGCTGCATGTAATGGCACAGTGGCTGCGTGTGATGAGCACAGTGGCGACAATTGATGGGCACAGTGGCTACATTTGATGGCACAGTGGCTACGTTTGATGGGCACAGTGGCTACGTTTGATGGGCACAGTGGCTGCGTGTGATGAGCACAGTGGCGACAATTGATGGGCACAGTGGCTACGTTTGATGGGCACAGTGGCTGCATGTGATGGCACAGTGGCTGCGTGTGATGAGCACAGTGGCGACAATTGACAGGCACAGTGGCTGCATGTGATGGCACAGTGGCTGCGTGTGATGGCACAGTGGCTGCGTGTGATGAGCACAGTGGCGACAATTGATGGGCACAGTGGCTACGTTTGATGGGCACAGTGGCAGCATGTGATGGCACAGTGGCTGCGTGTGATGAGCACAGTGGCGACAATTGATGGGCACAGTGGCTGCATGTGATGGCACAGTGGCTGCGTGTGATGAGCACAGTGGCGACAATTGATGGGCACAGTGGCTACGTTTGATGGGCACAGTGGCTGCATGTGATGGCACAGTGACTGCGTTTGGTGGCACAGTGAGGCTGCAATTAATGTTTTTTTTTTTTCTTTAGTCAGAGAAGGCAAGCTCAAAATAACAAACATTTTTTTAAACTGCTATTTTTTATTTAAAAAATTATGGTCACCTCAGGCTAAGGTGACCATAATTTTTTAAATATAGCAGTTTAAAAAATGTTTGTTATTTTGAGCTTGCCTTCTCTGACTAAAGAAAAAAAAAAAAACATTGAGGTCCTCAGCTCAGTCCAACCCCCCCCCCTCCCCAATACTTTCTTACTTTTAATGAAGGTTCTGTCTTCTTGCAGAGTTTTTACTGTAATCAGTATTAGTACGGCAGGCCAGGCCCAGGCGCAGCAGCAGGCTCCTCGTGACCGTGAGTCACAACTTGTACTCTGACTGGCGCCGACAGTCACTCTCGCTCCCTCCTCCCTCTCTCACCTCCGGCCGCCGGCGTGACGTCACGCGGCGCACGGCGGTGGAAATGGAATGAACCAAATCATCCTCCATGGGGGGGGGGGGCGAGGAGATGCACCGGAGGAAAGGGAGCCAGCCAGGAGCGCACGCGGCAGCCAGTGAGTCGGCGCCAGCGGGCACACAGTATAGTGAGCGCAGTCACATCTGGGGGGGATTTTACCATACATGTCCCCCCCGCATTATTTCCTGGGGGGGATGCGTCCCCCCCGTCCCCCCCGGTTCCTACGCCCGTGTCTGGGATCAAAAGTAACATTTCTGTCTTTGCAGATGACACCAAGCTATGCAGTGGAATAACGTCCTTGCAGGATGTCTCCAATTTACAAGCTGACCTCAATGCTCTGTCCAATTGGGCGACTGAGTGGCAGATGAGGTTTAATGTTGATAAATGTAAAGTTATGCACTTGGGGGCTAAGAATATGCATGCATCATACATACTAGGGGGAGTACAACTGGGGGGATCTGTAGTGGAGAAGGATCTGGGGGTTTTAGTTGATCATAAGCTCAATAATGGCATGCAATGCCAAGCTGCGGTTTCCAAAGCGAGCAAAGTCCTTTCTTGTATTAAGAGAGGTATGGACTCCAGAGACAGAGATATAATTTTGCCCCTGTACAAATCATTAGTAAGACCTCATCTGGAATATGCAGTTCAGTTTTGGGCACCAGTTCTCAAAAAGGATATCGGAGAACTGGAGAAAGTGCAGAGAAGAGCAACCAAACTGATAAGAGGCATGGAGGAGCTCAGCTATGAGGAAAGATTAGAAGAACTAAATCTATTCACTCTTGAGAAGAGGAGAATTAGGGGGGATATGATCAACATGTACAAATATATAAGAGGTCCATACAGTGTACTTGGTGTTGAGTTATTCACTTTACGGTCATCACTGAGGACAAGGGGGCACTCTTTACGTCTAGAGGAAAAGAGATTTCACCTCCAAATACGGAAAGGTTTTTTCACAGTAAGAGCTGTGAAAATGTGGAACAGACTCCCTCCAGAGGTGGTTCTGGCCAGCTCAGTAGATTGCTTTAAGAAAGGCCTGGATTCTTTCCTAAATGTACATAAAATAACTGAGTACTAAGATTTGTAGGTAAAGTTGATCCAGGGTAAATCCGATTGCCTCTCGGGGGATCAGGAAGGAATTTTTTCCCCTGCTGTAGCAAATTGGATCATGCTCCGCTGGGGTTTTTTGCCTTCCTCTGGATCAACTGTGGGTATGGAGTTGGGTGTATGGGATTGTATTGTGTTTTTTATTTTGTTTGTTTATTTTTTTGAGGTTGAACTGGATGGACTTGTGTCTTTTTTCAACCTGACTAACTATGTAACTATGTAACTATGTAACTATGTAACCTGTCCATAGCAACCATCCATAGCAACCAGTCCATAGCAACCCTCCATAGCAACCAGTCCACAGCAACCAGTTCATAGCAACCGTCCATAGCAACCAGTCCATAGCAAGCAGTCCATAGCAACCCTCCATAGCAACCAGTCCATAGCAACCAGTCCATAGCAACCATCCATAGCAACCAGTCCATAGCAACCAGTCTATAGCAACCCTCCATAGCAACCAGTCCATAGCAACCAGTCCATAGCAACCGTCCATAGCAACCAGTCCATAGCAATCCTCCATAGCAACCAGTCCATAGCAACCAGTCCATAGAAACCTTCCAAAGCTACCAGTCCATAGCAACCAGTTCATAGCAACCATTTCATAGCAACCCTTCATAGCAACCCTCCATATCAACCAGTCCATAGCAACCAGACCATAGCAACCAGTCCATAGCAACCAGTCCATAGCAACCAGTCCATAGCAACCATCCATAGCAACCAGTCCATAGCAACCAGTCCATAGCAACCATCCATAGCAACCATTTCATAGCAACCCTTCATAGCAACCCTCCATAGCAACCAGTCCATAGCAAACAGTCCATAGCAACCAGTTCATAGCAACCGTTCATAGCAACCAGTCCATAGCAATCCTCCATAGCAACCAGTCCATAGCAACCAGACGATAGCAACCCTCCTCAGCAACCAGTCTATAGCAATCGTCTTTAGCAACCCTTCATAGCAACCCTCCATAGCAACCATTCCATAGCAACCAGTCCATAGCAACCAGTCCATAGCAACTGTCCTTAGCAACCAGTCCATAGCAATCCTCCATAGCAACCAGTCCATAGCAACCAGTCTATAGCAACCGTCATTAGCAACCAGTCCATAGCAACCCGTCCATAGCAACCCGTCCATAGCAACCCGTCCATAGCAACCTGTCCATAGCAACCATTTCATAGCAACCCTTCATAGCAACCCTCCATAGCAACCAGTCCATAGCAACCAGTCCATTGCAACCAGTCCATAGTAACCCGTCCATAGCAACCTGTCCATAGCAACCAGTCCATAGCAACCCTTCATAGCAACCAGTCCATAGCAACCCGTCCATAGCAACACGTTCATACCAACCCGTCCATAGCATCCCGTCCATAGCAACCTGTCCATAGCAACCAGTCAATAGCATCCAGTCCATAGCAACCTGTCCATAGCAACAGTCCATAGCAACCAGTCCATAGCAACCATTCATAGCAACCAGTCCATAGCAGCCCTCCATAGCAACCAGTCCACAGCAACCAGTTCATAGCAACCGTCCAGAGCAACCAGTCCATAGCAAGCAGTCCATAGCAACCCTCCATAGCAACCAGTCCATAGCAACCAGTCCATAGCAACCATCCATAGCAACCAGTCCATAGCAACCAGTCCATAGCAACCATCCATAGCAACCAGTCCAAAGCAACAAGTCCATAGCAACCAGTCTATAGCAACCCTCCATAGAAACCAGTCCATAGCAACCAGTCTATAGCAACCGTCCATAGCAACTAGTCCATAGCAATCCTCCATAGCAACCAGTCCATAGCAACTAGTCCATAGCAACCGGTCCATAGCAACCGTCCATAGCAACCAGTCCATAGCAATCAGTCCATAGCAACCCTCCATAGCATTGCAGTCCATAGCAACCAGTCCATAGAAACCATCCAAAGCAACCAGTCCATAGCAGCCAGTCCATAGCAACCATCCATAGCAACCAGTCCATAGCGACCATCCATAGCAACCAGTCCATAGCAACCCTCCATAGCACCCAGTCCATAGCAACCATTCATAACAACCAGTCCATAGCATTCAGTCCATAGCAATCAGTCCATAGCAACCATTTCATAGCAACCCTTCATAGCAACCATCCATAGCAACCAGTCCATAGCAACCAGTCCATAGCAACCAGTCCATAGCAACCAGTCCATAGCAATCCATAGCAACCCTCCATAGCAACTGTCTCTTTCTCTTTCTCTTTCGATCTCGATCTCGATCTTTCTCTCTCTCTTTCTCTTTCCCTATCTATCTCGATCTCTCTCGATCTCTCTCTCTTTATCTATCTCGATCTATTTATGTATTTATTTATTTATTATTTATTGTTTATTTATTTATTACTATTTATTTATTATTTATTTTATTATTTTTTATTATTGATTATTTATTTATTATTTAATATTTATTTATTATTATTATTTATTTATTTAATTATCATTTATTTTTTATTTATTTATTTTATTTATTATTTATAATTTAATATTGATTTATTTATTATTTATTTATTTATTATTTATTTGCAGCTACAGGCATCATTCAGATATCGTCTTTAAGATTTTTATCCCAGTAAGCTGGAGTCCCTCTCAGTGGTTGCATGAACATTGTGGCATCTCGGTTTCGCACCAACCTCTCAACCTCACGCTTGTCTTGTAGCATCTTGTTGGATAACTTCCGCACATCCTTGGTAATGAGTTTTAATTTCCTTAACTGGATGGACATGTTGTGTTTCTGTGACAAACTGCGCAAAGAAGAGGTAGTTTGTGTAGTTTGTGTCTCTTGCAAAACGAGTATCAACACAAAAAAACCTTGCATTGAAAACATGCTCGGGGACTTGTCTTCCCTGGTCCAATGTATTTTGTCCAGTAGGGAAAGCCTAGGAACTTTAAAGAAGCTGACTGGTGTGCATTGCAGTCCATAGCAACCAGTCCATAGAAACCATCCAAAGCAACCAGTCCATAGCAGCCAGTCCATAGCAACCATCCATAGCAACCAGTCCATAGCGACCATCCATAGCAACCAGTCCATAGCAACCCTCCATAGCAACCAGTCCATAGCAACCATTCATAACAACCAGTCCATAGCATTCAGTCCATAGCAATCATCCATAGCAACCATTTCATAGCAACCCTTCATAGCAACCATCCATAGCAACCAGTCCATAGCAACCAGTCCATAGCAACCATCCATAGCAACCAGTCCATAGCAACCAGTCCATAGCAACCATCCATAGCAACCAGTCCATAGCAACCAGTCCATAGCAACCAGTCTATAGCAACCCTCCATAGAAACCAGTTCATAGCAACCAGTCTATAGCAACCGTCCATAGCAACTAGTCCATAGCAATCCTCCATAGCAACCAGTCCATAGCAAGCAGTCCATAGCAACCGGTCCATAGCAACCGTCCATAACAACCAGTCCATAGCAATCAGTCCATAGCAACCCTCCATAGCATTGCAGTCCATAGCAACCAGTCCATAGAAACCATCCAAAGCAACCAGTCCATAGCAGCCAGTCCATAGCAACCATCCATAGCAACCAGTCCATAGCGACCATCCATAGCAACCAGTCCATAGCAACCCTCCATAGCAACCAGTCCATAGCAACCATTCATAACAACCAGTCCATAGCATTCAGTCCATAGCAATCATCCATAGCAACCATTTCATAGCAACCCTTCATAGCAACCATCCATAGCAACCAGTCCATAGCAACCAGTCCATAGCAACCATCCATAGCAACCAGTCCATAGCAACCAGTCCATAGCAACCATCCATAGCAACCAGTCCATAGCAACCAGTCCATAGCAACCAGTCTATAGCAACCCTCCATAGAAACCAGTCCATAGCAACCAGTCTATAGCAACCGTCCATAGCAACTAGTCCATAGCAATCCTCCATAGCAACCAGTCCATAGCAAGCAGTCCATAGCAACCGGTCCATAGCAACCGTCCATAACAACCAGTCCATAGCAATCAGTCCATAGCAACCCTCCATAGCATTGCAGTCCATAGCAACCAGTCCATAGAAACCATCCAAAGCAACCAGTCCATAGCAGCCAGTCCATAGCAACCATCCATAGCAACCAGTCCATAGCGACCATCCATAGCAACCAGTCCATAGCAACCCTCCATAGCAACCAGTCCATAGCAACCATTCATAACAACCAGTCCATAGCATTCAGTCCATAGCAATCAGTCCATAGCAACCATTTCATAGCAACCCTTCATAGCAACCATCCATAGCAACCAGTCCATAGTAACCCGTCCATAGCAACCTGTCCATAGCAACCAGTCCATAGCAACCCTCCATAGCAACCAGTCCATAGCAACCCGTCCATAGCAACACGTTCATACCAACCCGTCCATAGCATCCCGTCCATAGCAACCTGTCCATAGCAACCAGTCAATAGCATCCAGTCCATAGCAACCTGTCCATAGCAACAGTCCATAGCAACCAGTCCATAGCAACCATTCATAGCAACCAGTCCATAGCAGCCCTCCATAGCAACCAGTCCACAGCAACCAGTTCATAGCAACCGTCCAGAGCAACCAGTCCATAGCAAGCAGTCCATAGCAACCCTCCATAGCAACCAGTCCATAGCAACCAGTCCATAGCAACCATCCATAGCAACCAGTCCATAGCAACCAGTCCATAGCAACCAGTCCATAGCAACCAGTCCATAGCAACCAGTCTATAGCAACCCTCCATAGAAACCAGTCCATAGCAACCAGTCTATAGCAACCGTCCATAGCAACTAGTCCATAGCAATCCTCCATAGCAACCAGTCCATAGCAACCAGTCCATAGCAACCGGTCCATAGCAACCGTCCATAGCAACCAGTCCATAGCAATCAGTCCATAGCAACCCTCCATAGCATTGCAGTCCATAGCAACCAGTCCATAGAAACCATCCAAAGCAACCAGTCCATAGCAGCCAGTCCATAGCAACCATCCATAGCAACCAGTCCATAGCGACCATCCATAGCAACCAGTCCATAGCAACCCTCCATAGCAACCAGTTGTCCCAACTTTAATGCATTCATGGAAAGCTGTCTGCATTAGGCTGTTGTCCACTGGTAGCAACCCTCCATAGCAACCAGTCCATAGCAACCAGTCCATAGCAACCGTCCATAGCAACCAGTCCATAGCAACCAGTCCATAGAAACCATCCAAAGCAACCAGTCCATAGCAACCAGTTCATAGCAACCATTTCATAGCAACCCTTCATAGCAACCCTCCATAGCAACCAGTCCATAGCAACCAGTTCATAGCAACCGTCCATAGCAACCAGTCCATAGCAATCCTCCATAGCAACCAGTCCATAGCAACCAGACGATAGCAACCAGACGATAGCAACCCTCCTCAGCAACCAGTCTATAGCAACCGTCTTTAGCAACCCTTCATAGCAACCCTCCATAGCAACCATTTCATAGCAACCAGTCCATAGCAACCAGTCCATAGCAACTGTCCATAGCAACCAGTCCATAGCAATCCTTCATAGCAACCAGTCCATAGCAACCAGACGATAGCAACCCTCCTCAGCAACCAGTCTATAGCAACCGTCTTTAGCAACCCTTCATAGCAACCCTCCATAGCAACCATTCCATAGCAACCAGTCCATAGCAACCAGTCCATAGCAACTGTCCATAGCAACCAGTCCATAGCAATCCTCCATAGCAACCAGTCCATAGCAACCAGACGATAGCAACCCTCCTCAGCAACCAGTCTATAGCAACCGTCATTAGCAACCCGTCCATAGCAACCCGTCCATAGCAACCCGTCCATAGCAACCCGTCCATAGCAACCTGTCCATAGCAACCATTTCATAGCAACCCTTCATAGCAACCCTCCATAGCAACCAGTCCATAGCAACCAGTCCATAGCAACCAGTCCATAGCAACCCGTCCATAGTTTCCCGTCCATAGCAACCTGTCCATAGCAACCAGTCCATAGCAACCCTCCATAGCAACCAGTCCATAGCAACCCGTCCATAGCAACACGTCCATACCAACCCGTCCATAGCAACCAGTCCATAGCAACCATCCATAGCAACCAGTCCATAGCAACCAGTCCATAGCAACCATCCATAGCAACCATTTCATAGCAACCCTTCATAGCAACCCTCCATAGCAACCAGTCCATAGCAACCAGTTCATAGCAACCGTCCATAGCAACCAGTCCATAGCAATCCTCCATAGCAACCAGTCCATAGCAACCAGACGATAGCAACCCTCCTCAGCAACCAGTCTATAGCAACCGTCATTAGCAACCAGTCCATAGCAACCCGTCCATAGCAACCCGTCCATAGCAACCTGTCCATAGCAACCATTTCATAGCAACCCTTCATAGCAACCCTCCATAGCAACCAGTCCATAGCAACCAGTCCATAGCAACCAGTCCAAAGTAACCCGTCCATAGCAACCCGTCCATAGTTTCCCGTCCATAGCAACCTGTCCATAGCAACCAGTCCATAGCAACCCTCCATAGCAACCAGTCCATAGCAACCCGTCCATAGCAACATGTCCATACCAACCCGTCCATAGCATACCGTCCATAGCATCCCGTCCATAGCAACCTGTCCATAGCAACCAGTCTATAGCAACCGTCTTTAGCAACCCTTCATAGCAACCCTCCATAGCAACCATTTTATAGCAACCAGTCCATAGCAACCGTCTTTGGCAACCCTTCATAGCAACCCTCCATAGCAACCATTTCATAGCAACCAGTCCATAGCAACCAGTCCATAGCAACTGTCCATAGCAACCAGTCCATAGCAATCCTCCATAGCAACCAGTCCATAGCAACCAGACAATAGCAACCCTCCTCAGCAACCAGTCTATAGCAACCGTCATTAGCAACCAGTCCATAGCAACCCGTCCATAGCAACCCGTCCATAGCAACCTGTCCATAGCAACCATTTCATAGCAACCCTTCATAGCAACCCTCCATAGCAACCAGTCCATAGCAACCAGTCCATAGCAACCAGTCCATAGTAACCCGTCCATAGCAACCCGTCCATAGTTTCCCGTCCATAGCAACCTGTCCATAGCAACCAGTCCATAGCAACCCTCCATAGCAACCAGTCCATAGCAACCCGTCCATAGCAACACGTCCATACCAACCCATCCATAGCATCCCGTCCATAGCAACCTGTCCATAGCAACCAGTCAATAGCATCCAGTCCCTAGCAACCTGTCCATAGCAACAGTTCATAGCAACCAGTCCATAGCAACCATCCATAGCAACCAGTCCATAGCAACCCTCCATAGCAACCAGTCCACAGCAACCAGTTCATAGCAACCGTCCAGAGCAACCAGTCCATAGCAAGCAGTCCATAGCAACCCTCCATAGCAACCAGTCCATAGCAACCAGTCCATAGCAACCATCCATAGCAACCAGTCCATAGCAACCAGTCCATAGCAACCAGTCTATAGCAACCCTCCATAGAAACCAGTACATAGCAACCAGTCTATAGCAACCGTCCATAGCAACTAGTCCATAGCAATCCTCCATAGCAACCAGTCCATAGCAACCCTCCATAGCAACCAGTCCATAGCAACCCGTCCATAGCAACACGTCCATACCAACCCGTCCATAGCAACCAGTCCATAGCAACCATCCATAGCAACCAGTCCATAGCAACCAGTCCATAGCAACCATTTCATAGCAACCCTTCATAGCAACCCTCCATAGCAACCAGTCCATAGCAACCAGTTCATAGCAACCGTCCATAGCAACCAGTCCATAGCAATCCTCCATAGCAACCAGTCCATAGCAACCAGACGATAGCAACCCTCCTCAGCAACCAGTCTATAGCAACCGTCTTTAGCAACCCTTCATAGCAACCCTCCATAGCAACCATTTCATAGCAACCAGTCCATAGCAACCAGTCCATAGCAACTGTCCATAGCAACCAGTCCATAGCAATCCTCCATAGCAACCAGTCCATAGCAACCAGACGATAGCAACCCTCCTCAGCAACCAGTCTATAGCAACCGTCATTAGCAACCAGTCCATAGCAACCCGTCCATAGCAACCCGTCCATAGCAACCCGTCCATAGCAACCTGTCCATAGCAACCATTTCATAGCAACCCTTCATAGCAACCCTCCATAGCAACCAGTCCATAGCAACCAGTCCATAGCAACCAGTCCAAAGTAACCCGTCCATAGCAACCCGTCCATAGTTTCCCGTCCATAGCAACCTGTCCATAGCAACCAGTCAATAGCAACCCTCCATAGCAACCAGTCCATAGCAACCCGTCCATAGCAACACGTCCATACCAACCCGTCCATAGCATACCGTCCATAGCATCCCGTCCATAGCAACCTGTCCATAGCAACCAGTCAATAGCATCCAGTCCCTAGCAACCTGTCCATAGCAACAGTTCATAGCAACCAGTCCATAGCAACCATCCATAGAAACCAGTCCATAGCAACTCTCCATAGCAACCAGTCCACAGCAACCAGTTCATAGCAACCGTCCAGAGCAACCAGTCCATAGCAAGCAGTCCATAGCAACCCTCCATAGCAACCAGTCCATAGCAACCAGTCCATAGCAACCATCCATAGCAACCAGTCCATAGCAACCAGTCCATAGCAACCAGTCTATAGCAACCAGTCTATAGCAACCCTCCATAGAAACCAGTACATAGCAACCAGTCTATAGCAACCGTCCATAGCAACTAGTCCATAGCAATCCTCCATAGCAACCAGTCCATAGCAACCAGTCCATAGCAACCAGTCCATAGCAACCCTCCATAGCATTGCAGTCCATAGCAACCAGTCCATAGAAACCATCCAAAGCAACCAGTCCATAGCAGCCAGTCCATAGCAACCAGTCCATTGCGACCATCCATAGCAACCAGTCCATAGCAACCCTCCATAGCAACCAGTCCATAGCAACCATTCATAACAACCAGTCCATAGCATTCAGTCCATAGCAACCAGTCCATAGCAACCATTTCATAGCAACCCTTCATAGCAACCATCCATAGCAACCAGTCCATAGCAACCAGTCCATAGCAACCCGTCCATAGCAACCATCCATAGCAATCCATAGCAACCCTCCATAGCAACTGTCTCTTTCTCTTTCTCTTTCGATCTCGATCTCGATCTTTTTCTCTCTCTTTCTCTTTCCCTATCTATCTCGATCTCTCTCGATCTCTCTCTCTTTATCTATCTCGATCTATTTATGTATTTATTTATTTATTTAGTTAATAATAATTTATTATTTTTTTATTTATTTATTTATTTATTTATTTATTATTTATTGTTTGTTTATTTATTATTATTTATTTATTTATTATTTATTTTATTATTTTTTAATTATTTTTTATTATATATTATTTATTTATTTATTATTTATTTTATTATTTTTTAATTATTTTTTATTATATATTATTTATTTATTTATTATTGATTATTTATTTCTTATTTAATATTTATTTATTATTATTATTTATTTATTTAATTATCATTTATTTTTTATTTATTTATTTTATTTATTATTTATAATTTAATATTGATTTATTTATTATTTATTTTTTATTTATTTATTATTTATTTGCAGTTACAGGCATCATTCAGATATCCTCTTTTAGAGCCGGCGATTCTGTGCACCGTAAGAATGATCATAGCGGCTGTTCCTCTGCTTGATCATTCTTACAGGTGGCAAAGGGGGACGTCCCCCCTCCCGCCACCCTCCGGTGATCGGTGAGTCGGGGAACACATCTGCCAGACCCGGATGCCTACCATAGAGATTTCTGGCAGACCAGATGGTCGCCGGAGTCTCTATGATCATTCGGAGGCCGGGCACGATATTATGACTTCACACCTGGCCTTTGCATTAAAAAAAACTACGCCACCTTGGCTGGAAAGCCATATCTCACTGTAAAGAGGACCTGCCATACATATTCCTATTACAAGGGATGTTTACATTCCTTATAATAAAAAAAATGTATCACTTTTATTTCTTAGTGTCAAAGTAAAAAGTTTAAAGTAAAATTAACAATAATAAAATTCTAGCCCTAGACTACTCTGTAACTCAAAACAAGTAACCAGTAAAAAAATAAAAATAAAGCGTCGCCCATGAGGATTATTAAGTACTGAAGTACTGAAGTTTGGCGCCATTCCACGAGCGTGTGCAATTTTGAAGGGTGACATGTTGGGTATCTATTGGTCAGGTGGAAAGCAGGCAGTGTGGTCCATTTTTTTCAGTTTTAGAGCCAGAGAGAAGGTGTGGCAGGCAGGCATCCTCTGCTTGGAAGAATGACTGGGACTAGCATGAAGGAAAAGGTGTCCCTGTGAGGTCCAATAGTGATTGTCTGTCCATTGTTGATGGAGAGAGCTCTTCCTAATAAGGGCAAAGTGGTGGTGTCCTCACAGAGGACACAGGAGAACTGTGTCTCTCTCATCCAGGGGAAAGTAAAGCTACATGAGTTATAGTCTATAACAGTCACCCACCCTGAAACTGGGTGGCATATAAATGTGGGGTTTGAACTGGTAGGTACCAATATACCAGAAAGTTTATTAAATGTATTATTTATTTATTTATTTATTTATTTATTTATTTATTTATTATTTATTTATTATTTATTTATTTATTATTTATTTTATATTTAATTTTTTTATTTATGTATTTATTTTATATTTTATTATTTATTATTTATTTTATTTATTATTTATTTTTTATTTATTATTATTTTTTTATTTTTTTTATTTATTTTTTATTTATTTTTTATTCATTATATTATTTCTTCTTATTTATTTATTATTTATTTTTTATTTATTATTTCTTTATTATTTATTTATTTATTATTTATTTATTTTATTATTTATTATATTGTATATTTTATTTCTTTATTATTTATTTATTTATTTTTTATTTATTATTTATGTATTTATTTATGTATTTATTTTATATTTTATATTTTATTATTTATTTTATTTATTATTTATTATTTTTTATTTATTTATTATTTTTTTTATTTTTTATTTATTTATTGTTATTTTTTTATTTTTTATTTATTATTTATTCATTTTTTTATTATTATTTTTTTTATATATTTATTTATTATTTATTTACTATTTATTTATTTATTATTTATTATTTTTTTTATTTTATTTTTTATTTTATTATTTTTTTTCATTTATTATTTATTTATTATTTATTATTTATAATTTATTATTATTATTTATGTATTTATTTTATATTTTATTATTTATTATTTATTTTTTATTTATTATTAATTTTTTATTTATTTTATTTATTTTTTATTTATTATTTATGTATTTATTTATTTATTTATTTATGTATTTATTTTATATTTTATATTTTATTATTTATTTTATTTATTATTTATTTTTATTTTTTATTTTTTTATTTATTTATTGTTTATTTTTTTTATTTATTATTTATTATTTATTCATTTTTTTAATATATTTATTTAATATGTATTATTTACTATTTATTTATTTATTATTTATTATTTATTATTTTTTTTATTATTTTATTATTTTTTTTTATTTTTTTATTATTTATTATTTATTATTTATTATTATTATTTATTTATTTATTTTATATTTATTATTTATTTTATATTTTATATTTTATTATTTATTTATTATTTATTTATTTATGTATTTTATATTTTATTATTTATTATTTATTTATTTATGTATTTTATATTTTATTATTTATTTATTTTTTATTTATTATTTATTTTTTATTTTTTATTTATTTATTTATTATTTATTTTTTATATATTTATTATTTACTATTTATTATTTATTATTTATTTTTTATTTAATATTTTATTATTTATTTATTATTATTTTTATATTTTATTATTTATTTATTATTTAATATTTATTTATTTATTTATTTATTATTTTTTATTTATTTATCTTATTATTTTTTTTTTATTTATTTATTTATTATTTACATCTACATCCTGATTCACTCCCTATGTAGCAGCCACATATCCTGTACCATGTACATTTTTTAAGAAGAGATTTAAATTATGATTCTGTTAAAGGAGAGCCATTCGCATGTGACAAAAAAATGGAATGCCTTGCAAATAGTTGAAATTGCTGAATCAGCTCTATTGGGCAATGGGAATGTCCTAAGGCAGTGGTCATCAACATTGTCCTGCAGGGCCCACTAACAGGCCACGTTTGCAAGATAACTGAAATACATCACAGGTGATATAATTTGCTGCTCAGTGACTGCAGTATTCTAGACTGCATTTCCCCAAGGTAATACATAAAACCTGGCATGTTAGTGGGCCCTGCAGGACAAAGTTGATGACCACTGTCCTAAGGCAATAGGACAATATAGGCAATAAATCATAACTGCCTGTCCTTTCTTGCTAATCTAATTCTGCAAACACTTTTGTCCAGCAAGTTAACAACTTACCTCAACTGAACTGATTCCATAGCAGTAGCAAAATTACATGACATGTTGAATAGCAGCATATAAACATTGCTTTTAAAACGGAAAATTGAATACTTACCTTTCCGTAATTTTCCTTTCCTGGTGCCTACCCATGGCAGCATACCAATGGTTGTGGCTCCGCCCTCGTCCAACCCACAGGACCACGTAACTCTATAAAAGAAAGAGCTACTCCCCCCCTCAGGTATTCTTGTAACTAGTCTTCAGAACTTTAAGGATTACAGAAGGGAGGGTGTATGCTGCCATGGGTAGGCACCAGGAAAGGAAAATTACGGAAAGGTAAGTATTCAATTTTCCGTTTTCCTGGTGCCTCCATGGCAGCATACCAATGGTTATTAACTCGCTTACAGGGAGGGTACTGTAATAATATAATCAAATGAGTTTACCAAACTGATAGTTCAAAATCTCCTCCCAAAGTCTTGGGAGATAAGGACTGCCGCATCTAGGCTATAGTGAGACCCAAAGGCAATGAAGGACGACTAACTAGCCGTCCTGCAAATTGTTTCAGGAGACACCTCAGCCCAAATCCTGCTGAGGATTCCTCGTGAGCATTCAGCGCATTCAGCATACTTAGGCTGGGAGACAACTAGCACGATACGTCCTTGGACTAGCTTGGAAGGCGACATTGCTTTCTTTTCGCCCTTGGGAATAACGAATGAACATTGATCCTTGCGAAACTGTTGTGTTAGTTCTAAGTAACGCCTCAGGGATCTGGCTATATCCAAACCATGTAGTTTGAGGTGATTGGGTCTCCTCTGAAGGTCGGGAGAACCCTTTCCTGGCTAAGATGGTAGACTGCAGGTACTTTAGGGACATACCGGTGCATAGGCTGTAGGACTACCCTGTCTGGGAAAAAAGTGACGTAGGATTTCTGTGCCCCTAGATGCTGCGTTTCGGACGCTCTATGCCCTGACATGATAGCAATCAGCAAGGTAGGTTCCCAGGTAATGTCTTCCAATGCACACTCTTTAGTGGGAGCAACGGAAGGGTTTGTTAAGACAACTGTCAGACACCCATATGGGGTGTGGGTCCTCCCGGGAGGGCGTAGTCTTTGACTGTTTTCAGGAAGCGCTCCACGAGAAGACTTTGGGCCAAATCCTCAGCCAGGCGGCGTAACTTAACTTTCAGCAGTTAAGTTACACTGACTTAAAGTTTTTACCTAAGTGCCTGATCCTCAAAGCACTTACGTAAAAATTTCAAGCAGTGTAAGTTAAGTGCCGCCGTCGTAAGGCGTTCCTCCTCTCCGGGGGGCGTTTACAATTTAAATGAGGCGCGCTCCCGCGCCGGCCGTACTGCGCATGCGCGTGACGTCATTTTCCCGACGTGCATCGCGCGAACGTAATTGACGCCGGGCGGCTTTGTGGATTGCGACGGGACACTAAAGTTACGACGGGTGAAAAAAAGACGCGCCGGGGAAAACAAATAATTTTAAAAAAAAATGACAGCGTCGCTCGGCATGCATTCCTGAGGGAGAACTCCATGCCAATTTTCAATGAAAAAAACGGCATGGGTTCCCCCTCAGGAGCATACCAGGCCCTTAGGTCTGGTATGGGTTGTAAGGAGACCCCCCTCCGCCGCAAAATTGACGTAGGGGGTCCCCCTACAATCCATACCAGACCCGTATCCAAAGCACGCTACCCGGCCAGCCAGGAAGGGAGTGGGGACGAGCGAGCGCCCCCCCCCCCTCCTGAGCCGTGCCAGGCCGCATGCCCTCAACATGGGGGGGTTGGGTGCTCTGGGGCAGGGGGGCGCACTGCGGGCCCCCCCACCCCAGAGCACCCTGTCCCCATGTTGATGAGGACAGGACCTCTTCCCGACAACCCTTGCCATTGGTTGTCGGGGTCTGCGGGCGGAGGCTTATCGGAATCTGGGAGTCCCCTTTAATAAGGGGGCCCCCAGATACCGGCCCCCCACCCTAAGTGAATGGATATGGGGTACATCGTACCCCTATCCATTCACCTGTAGGCAAAAAGTAAAAGTTAATAAACACACAACACAAGGCTTTTTAAAATATTTTATTATTCTGCTCCGGACGCCCCCCCTGTCTTCGTTATTAGCTCAATTACCAGGGGGGGCTTCTTCTTCCGCTCTCCGGGGGTCTTCTCCGCTCTCCGGGGGTCTTCCGCTCTCCGGGGGGGCTTCTCCGGACTCCGGGGGGGCTTCTCCGGACTCCGGGGGGCTTCTTCCATCTTCTCCCCTCTTCCGCTCTTGACTCGGCGAACCCCGGTTCTTCTGCAGCTCTCCGGTGCCTTCTTCTTCAGCGCTGGCTGCCTGCTATGTTTGTGTGTTAGCTCGATTTCAAACAGGCAGCCGGCGCGGTCTTCTGTGGCGTCAGGGTCTTCTGGTCTTCTGTTCTTCCTATGTTGCCTCGTCGCCTCTTGTCGCTGTAATGATGGAAGCGCGCCTTGCATCACATTTATATAGGCATCACCGTCCCATCATGCTCCGGTAGGTACCCACGTGGTGGGTGCACGTGGGTAGGCACCCACCACGTGGGTACCTACCGGAGCATGATGGGACGGCGATGCCTATATAAATGTGATGCAAGGCGCGCTTCCATCATTACAGCGACAAGAGGCGACGAGGCAACATAGGAAGAACAGAAGACCAGAAGACCCTGACGCCACAGAAGACCGCGCCGGCTGCCTGTTTGAAATCGAGCTAACACACAAACATAGCAGGCAGCCAGCGCTGAAGAAGAAGGCACCGGAGAGCTGCAGAAGAACCGGGGTTCGCCGAGTCAAGAGCGGAAGAGGGGAGAAGATGGAAGAAGCCCCCCGGAGTCCGGAGAAGCCCCCCCGGAGTCCGGAGAAGCCCCCCCGGAGTCCGGAGAAGCCCCCCCGGAGAGCGGAAGACCCCCGGAGAGCGGAGAAGACCCCCGGAGAGCGGAAGAAGAAGCCCCCCCTGGTAATTGAGCTAATAACGAAGACAGGGGGGGCGTCCGGAGCAGAATAATAAAATATTTTAAAAAGCCTTGTGTTGTGTGTTTATTAACTTTTACTTTTTGCCTACAGGTGAATGGATAGGGGTACGATGTACCCCATATCCATTCACTTAGGGTGGGGGGCCGGTATCTGGGGGCCCCCTTATTAAAGGGGACTCCCAGATTCCGATAAGCCTCCGCCCGCAGACCCCGACAACCAATGGCAAGGGTTGTCGGGAAGAGGTCCTGTCCTCATCAACATGGGGACAGGGTGCTCTGGGGTGGGGGGGCCCGCAGTGCGCCCCCCTGCCCCAGAGCACCCAACCCCCCCATGTTGAGGGCATGCGGCCTGGCACGGCTCAGGAGGGGGGGGGGGCGCTCGCTCGTCCCCACTCCCTTCCTGGCTGGCCGGGTAGCGTGCTTTGGATACGGGTCTGGTATGGATTGTAGGGGGACCCCCTACGTCAATTTTGCGGCGGAGGGGGGTCTCCTTACAACCCATACCAGACCTAAGGGCCTGGTATGCTCCTGAGGGGGAACCCATGCCGTTTTTTTCATTGAAAATTGGCATGGAGTTCTCCCTCGGGAATGCATACCAAATGCCGTCGCTTGAATGGGCCTTTACAAGGTGTGACTAACTTTACACTTTGTAAAAGCAGCCCTAGTTTTACACCAGGCAAACTAACACTTACGGCGTAAAAACTAGGTACAAAAGCTTTGAGGATCGCCCTAAGTGCTAATTTGCATACTAACAGAGGCATTTCGACTCGAAATGCCCCCAGTGGCGGATGCGGTACTGCATCCTAAGATCCGGCAGTGTAAGTCCCTTACAGATGTCGGATCTTCTGCCTAACTTAGGAAAACTGCTTCTGAGGATCAGTTCCAAAGTTAGAACCAGAGATACGACGGCTTACGCCGGAGTATCTCTTTTGTGGATATGGCCCTTTGTGCCTAGTGTGCGCCCGTCAGAGCTGACAAGGCTCCAAGCTGAACTTTCAGAGTGCTTTAGGACCTAAGCCTAAGTTCAGACCAGTTTGTAGAAAGAGTAGAATCTTTTGGACCCCCAGGACCTAGCGAATTGAAATGGCTGGATTCTTCCAGTTCTGTGAACCTCCTTCGAAACCTATTAGTAGGTGGCATAGGTGGATGAATCTCTTGCCTGTAATAATGTCTGGGTGAAACCATGTGAGCAAATTAGGTCACCCAGTCTGTTCTGCCCAACCTTCGGGCCTTCATGTCCAGGATCCCTGGACGTGGGTGAAAGAAGTCGTCTTGATATAGGAGGTTGTCCGCGTGCGGGAATTGTACCGAGCCATTTGGCTAATAGTGGAAATCCATTGTCTTCTTTGCCAGAATAGCGTGACTGCCAGGATAGCGACCCAACGTCAGGAGCTGGAGAAAAGGCAGTTTCAGAGTAATCATTAGGGAAAACATATCCCTTTTGGAAGTTCTATGATCTAAATGGGGAGTACCCCCTTGTTGGTATATCCAACGGAAAATCTGCAGGCCTAGTGATCATCCATTGTTGCTGTTGAAAGGTCTTGAAAAAGGCGAACGGCTAGCTGAATCTTGGGGCTGGGCCGTAGGCAGCCTGAAGATTAATCAAATTATTATCGGTCTATTTATCAATTGGGGCACCTCGCTGGGTCAGAGACCTGCTGTGCGTCCCGACTTGGCTTTGAACATGGGCCACTGCCCCCTTGTCTGTCTGAACCAGCATGGACTTGCTCCCAAGAAGAGGGACTAGATGCGCCATCCATGCTACTCTTAGCTCTAGGATATCGGAGATTCTTTCCGAACTGAGCCGCCATCCTACTTGTACTAACTGGTTCTCTAGGTGATGTGTCACCCCCCAGCCCAGATGACTTGCCTCAGATGCAAGAATGGTTCATGAGATGGTCAAGGAAGCCGTGAACTAGGAGGTTGGGAGGTCATGCCCACTACCAAGGCTGGACTTTCCCGATAACTGTCTTAAATGCCCCTTTCTCCATTGTGCCAGAAAAAAACCCAAGCGGAGATCGTAGATGCCAACTGGTTCGCTTCGTCCACCTTCTGTACAAATTCAGGGATCCTCTCTGATTGAAGGCGGTGTCGCTTTTTCAGGGTGTTGAATAAAGCTTCCAGATGCGTGCATAAGCGCCAATAGACTGAGTAGATAAGTCATTCGAACTGGAAGAAATGTAGGAACCTGATCTCCTTTTCCCAGAAGGAAGCTAGGATGGTTACTAAAACCTTGGTAAAAAGGTTTTGGGATGAAATTCCAAAGGGAAGATATTTGAATTGGAGGCGCAAATCGCCTACTTTGAGCCCAGGCGAAAGATTGGACTGAAAGAGAGCTTCTTTCTTGTCTTTGGAGATCGGAATTTGGTGGGTCGGAGAGAAAGCGGTGGAGGATGGTTTTGAATCACCAGAAGAGAAAAAGTCCTTGAAGGACCGTGGAGGCTGCATGGACCAGTGCAGTTTTCCACCCAAATGTAGGCAGAAAAGCCTGAGTCTTGCTACTACCGGACCGGTGGATAAGGGGGCAAAAGGACTTCTGGCTCTCAACCGTTGACAACGAGTCTTAGGATTGCTCAATTTGGGAGGGTGGCTTGTGAGCCTTCCCAGCCTCCTCTCTTGATCTTTGTTTGGTAGCTGCCCGCGAGGCAAATTCTCTTCTCCTATCTTGGGGAATTTTTTCTTTATTGCCGAACCAGGCCTTCCATCATATGGGATGCGACACTAGGAATGCATTGCAGATAGGTCCGCCGACCATGGCTTTTATCGTAATGCCCTTCTGGCTGTGAAGTATAGCATGGCTCTGGGGGAGCACCCACGGACACTGATGGCTGCATTCCTGGCTAATGTCATGACCGATGTGCCCAAAGTTTGATCTGAATCAAGGCGCTGAGCATCTGCTTCCGCCAGTGCACACTGTCAGGTGCACATGGATGCACTGTCAGGGGCACTGCACATGGATGCGCTGTCAGGTGCACATGGATGCACTGTCAGGGGCACATGGATGCACATGGATGCACTGTCGGGTGCACATTGATGCACATGGATGCACTGTCGGGTGCACATTGATGCACTGTCAGGTGCACATGGATTCAAAATCAGGCGCACATGAATGAAATGTCAGCAGACAAAAAATTTGAGACATTGATTGTAGGCGATGCATTTTTTCCCCACTTATCGCCGCTCGTTCTCCTAACCTCGTAAAGGTAACGGCTGCAGCTTTATTCGTCAGGTGAGGAAAACAATATTTTCCCATATGGACAGAGGATACCGGATCTTCTTCCCACGGAATCGTGTCTTTTAATGTGGTGATAAAATTATCACAATGTGATGCGAATCGGCTTCTGAACCGGTCTGGAGAAAAGATAGCGCTTTACTGCTTTCTCCTCTGTAGACAGACTTTGGACCACACGCCAATATTCCCAGTAAGGTTTGTTCCTCACAAACTCAACAGGCCTTTTCCCCTGGATGTGCAGAGTCATGTCATGCCTGCTTGGGGTATGCTGGGGTGACCTCAGTCACTGCAGGAGGTATGCCCCTCTAGAGAACCCCTGCGGGTGGTTCTCGGTGCGGGCTGCGGAAACAAACAAAAAAGGAGTGTTTTCCATATGCCATAAGCTCTTTGAATGAAGGAACTTACCTGTTATGTTGCAGCCCTTACCTAGCGTATGTTGAGGATCTTTATTGATGCGGCATTGTATATCAGAGCGGCTAGGACTAAGATTAATTCTAATTACGTAAAGTATAGGAAGGCATAAATAATACTATTAATATATACTGTATACACATATGTATATATACCCACATGTAAACACATACACATAGATATACATACACATACATACACACCTACACATCATCAGCATATAGGTTAAGCTCTATAAGAGGGAGGTGAGGGGAAGCAGACACCTAAAGATGTATTTTTTTTGTCAGACTTAAATTAGCCATTAATCTAAGACAGACAATCTCGGCCAGGGTGTACCAAAATGGCCGCCGCTCAGCCTCAGAAAGGTTACTGCGCATGCGCCGTGACGTTCCGCTGTGACTCCGCCCCTCCGAGATGATGAAGCTGTGTTGGGAGACGCGCGCGAAGCGCCCGCACAGGAAGAGAGGGGGAAGGAAATGGCAACGCACCCGGCGGCAGAATCAGGCCACTAACGGCTCCCAGAAATGAACCTACAGGAGGGTGGCATTCCGGCACACACACATGGGGGTAGCACCAGGCCCACATGGAGGCAGTGTCAGGCGCACACGAGGATAGCGTCAAGTGTACATGTATGCAGTGATATGCACATGGAGGCAGCGCCAGTACACATAGTTGCAGTGTTAGATACATGTGGAGGTAGGACCAGGTACACATGGAGACAGCACCAGGAACATATGGACGCAGTGTTAGATACACGTGTAGGCAGTGTCAGGTGACACAGGACAGTGTCAGGTGTACATGTATGCAGTGTTAAGTGCACATGAAGGCAGTGTCAGGCGCACAGGTAGTGCCAGTTACACATGGAAGAGGCATCAGGCGCACATGGATGAACTGCTAGGTGCACATGGATGCACTGCTAGGTGCACTGCTAGGTGCACATGGATGCACTGTCAGGTGCACTGTCAGGTGCACATGGATGCACTGTCAGGTGCACATGGATGCACTGTCAGGTGTACTGCTAGGTGCACATGGATGCACTGTCAGGGGCACTGTCAGATGCACATGGATGCACTGCTAGGTGCACATGGATGCACTGTGCACATGGATGCACTGTCAGGTGCACATGGATGCACATGGATGCACTGCTAGGTGCACATGGATGCACTGTCCGGTGCACTGCTAGGTGCACATGGATGCACTGTGCACATGGATGCACTGTGCACATGGATGCACTGTCAGGGGCACTGTCAGGTGCACATGGATGCACTGCTAGGTGCACATGGATGTACTGTCAGGTGCACATGGATGCACTGTCAGGTGCACATGGATGCACTGTCAGGTGCACATGGATTCAAAATCAGGTGCACATGGATTCAAAATCAGGTGCACATGGATTCAAAATCAGGTGCACATGGATTCAAAATCAGGTGCACATGGATGAAATGTCAGCAGACATGAAGAGGGTGAGGCAAAAAAACATTGAAATGCTATTGTAGGTTCTAAAAGGTACCTTGTGTTGTCTTGCCCCAAAATAGCCAGCCAAAAGCCACAGAGGAGAAGGAGATGCTCCTGGATGTTTTTAGACAGGCCCCAAAAAGATCCACAGAAAAACGGGCTCCCATACTTATGTGAGGCATTTAGCAGTCCAAGTAATGGGACTCCATACTGCAGGAGAGCATGAACCTGCAATGGTTACACCATATGACGGTGAGGCAGGGCTGATCTGTGATCCTGCAGGGATGAGGACAGAAAAAAGAATACCTGAGGGGGGGAGTAGCTCTTTCTTTTATAGAGTTACGTGGTCCTGTGGGTTGGACGAGGGCGGAGCCACAACCATTGGTATGCTGCCATGGAGGCACCAGGAAAATCCTTTTCAGGATGGTTGCTATGGAGGGTTGCTATGGTCTGGTTGCTATGGACTTGTTGCCATGGAGTGTTGCTATGGACTGGTTGCTATGGACTGGATGCAATGGAGGGTTGCTATGGACTGGTTGCTATGGACTGGTTGCTATGGACTGGATGCAATGGAGGGTTGCTATGGACTGGTTGCTATGGACTGGTTGCTATAGACTATTGCAATGGAGGGTTGCTATGGACTGGTTGCTATGGATTGGTTGTTATGAACTGGTTGCTATGGAGGGTTGCTATGGACTGGTTGCTATGAACTGGTTGATATGGACTGGTTGCTATGGACTGGTTGCTTTGGATGGTCGCTATGCACTGGTTACTATGGACTGGTTGCTATAGAGGGTTGCTATGGACTGGTTGCTATGGAGGGTTGATATGGACTGGTTGCTATGGATGGTTGCTATGGAGGGTTGCTATGGACTGGTTGCTATGGACTGGTTGCCTTGGATGGTTGCTATGGACTGGTTGCTATTGACGGTTGCTATATACTGGTTGCTATGGACTGGTTGCAATGGAGGGTTGCTAAGGACTGGTTGCTATGGACTGGTTCCTATGGACTGGATGCAATGAAGGGTTGCTATGGACTGGTTGCTATGGACTGGTTGCTATGGATGATTGCTATGGAGGGTTGCTATGGACGGTTGCTATGGACTGGTTGCTATGTATTGGTTGCTATGGACTGGTTGCTATGGACTGGTTGCTATGAACTGGTTGATATGGTTTGGTTGCTATGGACTGGTTGCTTTGGATGGTTGCTATGCACTGGTTGCTATGGACTGGTTGCTTTGGATGGTTGCTATGGAGGGTTGCTATGGACTGGGTGCTATGGACGATTGCTATGGACTGGTTGCTATGAACGGGTTGCTATGGACGGGTTGCTATGGAATTGTTGCCATGGAGCGTTGCTATGGACTGGTTGCTATGGACTGGATGCAATGGAGGGTTGCTATGGACTGGTTGCTATGGACTGGTTGCTATAGACTATTGCAATGGAGGGTTGCTATGGACTGGTTGCTATGGATTGGTTGTTATGAACTGGTTGCTATGGAGGGTTGCTATGGACTTGTTGCTATGAACTGGTTGATATGGACTGGTTGCTATGGACTGGTTGCTTTGGATGGTCGCTATGCACTGGTTACTATGGACTGGTTGCTATGGACTGGCTGCTATAGAGGGTTGCTATGGACTGGTTGCTATGGAGGGTTGATATGGACTGGTTGCTATGGATGGTTGCTATGGACTGGTTGCTATGGACTGGTTGCCTTGGATGGTTGCTATGGACTGGTTGCTATGGACGGTTGCTATGGACTGGTTGCTATGGACTGGTTGCAATGGAGGGTTGCTAAGGACTGGTTGCTATGGACTGGTTCCTATGGACTGGATGCAATGAAGGGTTGCTATGGACTGGTTGCTATGGATGGTTGCTATGGAGGGTTGCTATGGACTGGGTGCTATGGACGGTTGCTATGGACTGGTTGCTATGAACGGGTTGCTATGGACGGGTTGCTATGGAATTGTTGCTATGGATGGTTGCAGTGGATGGTTTCTATGGACGGGTTGCTATGGACTGGTTGCTACGGATGGTTGCAGTGGACGGGTTGCTATGGACTGGTTGCTATGGACTGTTGCTATGGACTGGTTGCTATGGACTGGTTGCTATGGACTGGTTGCTTTGGACGGTTGCTATGGACTGGTTGTTATGGATTGGTTGCTATGGACTGGTTTCTATGGAGGGTTGCTATGGACGGTTGCTATGGACTGGTTGCTATGTATTGGTTGCTATGGAAGGGTTGCTATGGACTGGTTGCTATGAACTGGTTGATATGGTTTGGTTGCTATGGACTGGTTGCTTTGGATGGTTGCTATGCACTGGTTGCTATGGACTGGTTGCTTTGGATGGTTGCTATGGACTGGTTGCTATGGAGGGTTGCTATGGACTGGTTGCTATGGAGGGTTGATATGGACTGGTTGCTATGGATGGTTGCTATGGAGGGTTGCTATGGACTGGGTGCTATGGACGGTTGCTATGGACTGGTTGCTATGAACGGGTTGGTATGGATGGGTTGCTATGGACTGTTGCTATGGACTGGTTGCTATGGTATGGTTGCTATGGACTGGTTGCTATGGACTGGTTGCTATGGACGGTTGCTATGGACTGGTTGCTATGGATTGGTTGCTATGGACTGGTTTCTATGGAGGGTTGCTATGGACTGGTTGCTTTGGACGGTTGCTATGGACTGGTTGCTATGGATTGGTTGCTATGGACTGGTTGCTATGGAGGGTTGCTATGGACTGGTTGCTATGGACGGGTTGCTATGCACTGGTTGATATGGACTGGTTGCTATGGACTGGTTGCTATGGACTGGTTGCTATGGACTGGTTGCTATTGACTGGTTGCTGAGGAGGGTTGCTATGGTCTGGATTGCTATGGACTGGTTAATATGGACTGGTTGCTATGGACGGGTTGCTATGGACCGGTTGCTATGAACTGATTGCTTTGGATGGTTGCTATGGACTGGTTGCTATGGACGGTTGCTATGGACTGGTTGCTATGGACTGGTTGCTATGGACTGGTTGCTATTTACTTGTTGCTATGGATGGTTGCTATGGACTGGTTGCTATAGAGGGTTGCTATGGATGGTTGCTATGGACTGGTTGAAATGGAATGGTTGTGAAAGACGGTTGCTATAGACTGGTTGTTATGGATTGGTTGCTATGGACTGGTTTCTATGGAGGGTTGCTATGGACGGTTGCTATGGACTGGTTGCTATGTATTGGTTGCTATGGACTGGTTGCTATGGACTGGTTGCTATGAACTGGTTGATATGGTTTGGTTGCTATGGACTGGTTGCTTTGGATGGTTGCTATGCACTGGTTGCTATGGACTGGTTGCTTTGGATGGTTGCTATGGACTGGTTGCTATGGAGGGTTGATATGGACTGGTTGCTATGGATGGTTGCTATGGAGGGTTGCTATGGACTGGGTGCTATGGACGGTTGCTATGGACTGGATGCTATGAACGGGTTGCTATGAACGGGTTGCTATGGACGGGTTGCTATGGACTGTTGCTATGGACTGGTTGCTATGGTATGGTTGCTATGGACTGGTTGCTATGGACTGGTTGCTATGGACTGGTTGCTTTGGACGGTTGCTATGGACTGGTTGCTATGGATTGGTTGCTATGGACTGGTTTCTATGCAGGGTTGCTATGGACTGGTTGCTTTGGACGGTTGCTATGGACTGGTTGCTATGTATTGGTTGCTATGGAAGGGTTGCTATGGACTGGTTGCTATGAACTGGTTGATATGGTTTGGTTGCTATGGACTGGTTGCTTTGGATGGTTGCTATGCACTGGTTGCTATGGACTGGTTGCTTTGGATGGTTGCTATGGACTGGTTGCTATGGAGGGTTGCTATGGACTGGTTGCTATGGAGGGTTGATATGGACTGGTTGCTATGGATGGTTGCTATGGAGGGTTGCTATGGACTGGGTGCTATGGACGGTTGCTATGGACTGGTTGCTATGAACGGGTTGGTATGGATGGGTTGCTATGGACTGTTGCTATGGACTGGTTGCTATGGTATGGTTGCTATGGACTGGTTGCTATGGACTGGTTGCTATGGACGGTTGCTATGGACTGGTTGCTATGGATTGGTTGCTATGGACTGGTTTCTATGGAGGGTTGCTATGGACTGGTTGCTTTGGACGGTTGCTATGGACTGGTTGCTATGGATTGGTTGCTATGGACTGGTTGCTATGGAGGGTTGCTATGGACTGGTTGCTATGGACGGGTTGCTATGCACTGGTTGATATGGACTGGTTGCTATGGACTGGTTGCTATGGACTGGTTGCTATGGACTGGTTGCTATTGACTGGTTGCTGAGGAGGGTTGCTATGGTCTGGATTGCTATGGACTGGTTAATATGGACTGGTTGCTATGGACGGGTTGCTATGGACCGGTTGCTATGAACTGATTGCTTTGGATGGTTGCTATGGACTGGTTGCTATGGACGGTTGCTATGGACTGGTTGCTATGGACTGGTTGCTATGGACTGGTTGCTATTTACTTGTTGCTATGGATGGTTGCTATGGACTGGTTGCTATAGAGGGTTGCTATGGATGGTTGCTATGGACTGGTTGAAATGGAATGGTTGCGAAAGACGGTTGCTATAGACTGGTTGTTATGGATTGGTTGCTATGGACTGGTTTCTATGGAGGGTTGCTATGGACGGTTGCTATGGACTGGTTGCTATGTATTGGTTGCTATGGACTGGTTGCTATGGACTGGTTGCTATGAACTGGTTGATATGGTTTGGTTGCTATGGACTGGTTGCTTTGGATGGTTGCTATGCACTGGTTGCTATGGACTGGTTGCTTTGGATGGTTGCTATGGACTGGTTGCTATGGAGGGTTGCTATGGACTGGTTGCTATGGAGGGTTGATATGGACTGGTTGCTATGGATGGTTGCTATGGAGGGTTGCTATGGACTGGGTGCTATGGACGGTTGCTATGGACTGGATGCTATGAACGGGTTGCTATGAACGGGTTGCTATGGACGGGTTGCTATGGACTGTTGCTATGGACTGGTTGCTATGGTATGGTTGCTATGGACTGGTTGCTATGGACTGGTTGCTATGGACTGGTTGCTTTGGACGGTTGCTATGGACTGGTTGCTATGGATTGGTTGCTATGGACTGGTTTCTATGCAGGGTTGCTATGGACTGGTTGCTTTGGACGGTTGCTATGGACTGGTTGCTATGGATTGGTTGCTATGGACTGGTTGCTATGGAGGGTTGCTATGGACTGGTTGCTATGGACGGGTTGCTATGCACTGGTTGATATGGACTGGTTGCTATGGACTGGTTGCTATGGACTGGTTGCTATTGACTGGTTGCTGAGGAGGGTTGCTATGGTCTGGATTGCTATGGACTGGTTAATATGGACTGGTTGCTATGGACGGGTTGCTATGGACCTGTTGCTATGAACTGATTGCTTTGGATGGTTGCTATGGACTGGTTGCTATGGACGGTTGCTATGGACTGGTTGCTATGGACTTGTTGCTATGGACTGGTTGCTATTTACTTGTTGCTATGGATGGTTGCTATGGACTGGTTGCTATAGAGGGTTGCTATGGATGGTTGCTATGGACTGGTTGAAATGGAATGGTTGCGAAAGACGGTTGCTATAGACTGGTTGCTGAGGAGGGTTGCTATAGTCTGGTTGCAATGGACTGGTTGCTATGGAGGATTGCTATGGACTGGTTGCTATGGACGGTTGCTATGGACTGGTTGCTATGGACTGCTTGTTATGGTGGGTTGCAATAGACTGGTTGCTATGGACTGGTTGCTATGGACCGGTTGCTATGGATGGTTGCTATGGACTGGTTGCTATGGACTGGTTGCTATGGATGGTTGCTATGGACTGGTTGCTATGGACTGGTTGCTATGGAGGGTTGCTATGGACGGCTTGCTATGGACTGGTTGCTATGGACGGTTGATATGAACTGGTTGCTGTGAACTGGTTGCTATGAACTGGTTGCTGTGAACTGGTTGCTATGGACTGTTGCTATGGACCGGTTGCTATGGACTGGTTGCTATGGATGGTTGCTATGGACTGGTTGCTATGGACTGTTGCTATGGACCGGTTGCTATGGACTGGTTGCTATGGACTGGTTGCTATGGAGGCTTGCTATGGGCTGGTTGCTATTGATAGTTGCTATGGCCTGGTTGCTATGGAGGGTTGCTATGGACTGGTTGCTAAGGAGGGTTGCTATGGACTGGTTGCTATGGACTGGTTGCTATGGACTGTTGCTATGGAGGGTTGCTATGGACTGGTTGCTTTGGACGGTTGCTATGGACTGGTTGCTATGGATTGGTTGCTATGGACTGGTTGCTATGGAGGGTTGCTATGGACTGGTTGCTATGGACGGGTTGCTATGCACTGGTTGCTATTGACTGGTTGCTGAGGAGGGTTGCTATGGTCTGGATTGCTATGGACTGGTTAATATGGACTGGTTGCTATGGACGGGTTGCTATGGACCGGTTGCTATGAACTGGTTGCTTTGGATGGTTGTTATGGACTGGTTGCTATGGACGGTTGCTATGGACTGGTTGCTATGGACTGGTTACTATGGACTGGTTGCTATTTACTTGTTGCTATGGATGGTTGCTATGGACTGGTTGCTATAGAGGGTTGCTATGGATGGTTGCTATGGACTGGTTGAAATGGAATGGTTGCGAAAGACGGTTGCTATAGACTGGTTGCTGAGGAGGGTTGCTATAGTCTGGTTGCTATGGACTGGTTGCTATGGAGGATTGCTATGGACTGGTTGCTATGGAGGATTGCTATGGACTGGTTGCTATGGACGGTTGCTATGGACTGGTTGCTATGGACTGCTTGTTATGGAGGGTTGCAATAGACTGGTTGCTATGGACTGGTTGCTATGGACCGGTTGCTATGGATGGTTGCTATGGACTGGTTGCTATGGACTGGTTACTATGGATGGTTGCTATGGACTGGTTGCTATGGACTGGTTGCTATGGAGGGTTGCTATTGACGGCTTGCTATGGACTGGTTGCTATGGACGGTTGATATGAACTGGTTGCTGTGAACTGGTTGCTATGAACTGGTTGCTGTGAACTGGTTGCTATGGACTGTTGCTATGGACCGGTTGCTATGGACTGGTTGCTATGGACTGGTTGCTATGGACTGGTTGCTATGGACAGGTTGCTATGGACGGGGGTTGCTATGGACTGGTTGCAATGGAGGGTTGCTATGGACTGGTTGCTATGGATGGTTGCTATGGACTGGTTGCTATGGACTGTTGCTATGGACCGGTTGCTATGGACTGGTTGCTATGGACTGGTTGCTATGGACAGGTTGCTATGGACAGGTTGCTATGGACGGGTTGCTATGGACGGGTTGCTATGGACTGGTTGCTATGGAGGGTTTGCTATGAAGGGTTGCTATGAAATGGTTGCTATGGATCGTTGCTATGGACTGGTTGCTATGGACGGTTGCTATGGACTGGTTGCTATGGAGGGTTGCTATGGACTGGTTGCTGAGGAGGGTTGCTATGGTCTGAATTGCTATGGACTGTTTAATATGGACTGGTTGCTATGGACGGTTGCTATGGACTGGTTGCTATGGACTGGTTGCTATGGACTGGTTGCTATGGAAGCTTGCTATGGGCTGGTTGCTATTGATAGTTGCTATGGCCTGGTTGCTATGGAGGGTTGCTATGGACTGGTTGCTAAGGAGGGTTGCTATGGACTGGTTGCTATGGACTGTTGCTATAGAGGGTTGCTATGGACCGGTTGCAATGGACGGGTTGCTATGGACTGGTTGCTATGGACTGGTTGCTATGGACGGTTTCTATGAACTGGTTGCTATGGATGGTTGCTATATGCAGAGTATGCTAGTACTGTATGCATACGTAACTTTAAGAGGGGCATAACACTTTCCAGTAATGCATTCTTCATTGAGTCAAGGGAGGCTGTGATTTCAGGATCGGCAAAGATCTTCACATCAAAGTGTGCAGTCCTTGCAGTGTTCTACTCAGAGCAACATAGGCCATTCCCGGTTGAAAGAGACTACTGCCGACTGTATCGACATCCCCTGACACTTATGCACATGCAAAAGCCAACTTAAGGGGGAACTGCCTGCGAACAACTCTTTTTTGTCTCATGTTTCTACCCCTTCTATGTACACCAAGTTGTCAGCATCACAAGACGACTAGTTACGGTATCTCTTTACTGTAGTTACGGTAAACAAGCCCAAGCTTGTTTACCGTAGTAGCAGCATTCTCAGTCTGGATGATTATTCTTGCAATCTTACCAAATGTCCCGTTTACAAGCCCGTCTTCAACATCAATGTAACTTGTGATCATGATACGGGCACCTTCAGCTGCTTGCAGTGTGTCAATCAGATTGTCTTTGTGTCCTTTGAAAGATTGGTGTTGCCGCAGCATCATTCCTGTTTTAGTTTTTTTCTGTAATCGTCTGGCATCTATGTTGGTGACGTTTAAATGGAGAACAGACACAGTTGCGTCATTATGTTTGATAGGGCAGTGGGTGGGATCTATCAAAGCCGCAGCAAGCAGAGAGGCTTTGTCATCATTGCTTAAGGAGTCAGTCTTCGGCTTGACTCTGATTCTATTCAAAAGCTCAGCAAATGAAATGTCTCTGTCAGCGTGATCATCTGCAATTAGTCTTTCCAGACATCATTGGTATTTTCCTCAAACACGCAGAGTGGTTTACTTTTTCCCAGCTGGGGAACCTGGTGAAAGTCTCCTACCGCTAGTACTGACATACCAATAAAAAGGTTTCTTACTGCCTTTGATTTGCTGTAATCTCCAGTTGATGTAGGCAAACAGGGGCTTTGAAATCATTGACACCTTGTCAATAACAATGATCTCCGCATTTAAAAGCTATGCCCTAACTTCATCTATGAGATTTCCGAGTCCTTGGTGGGTGGCTTCAAGCTTCTTGGCAATTTCAGCAGAGAATGCAAAGTGTTGCCTGAAATGTTGAAAGCTGCTGTTCCTGTAAATGCAGTTAGTAATAATACACTGGGCATGGATATGTCTGCATTCTCACGTAGTTAGGTACGGTTAGAGAGTATCTTTGTTGGTTCAGCATAGATGCACTTTATCAGGTTTGATTTGCCTGTCCCTGCGCCACCAGTGATAAATTAATAGAATAGGTCGGGATTTAGGCCACGCACACGGTTAGTGCACCAGTCACAAACTGAGTAAAATGTCTGAGCGGTTAAGGTTTCTGTACATTTTCCGTAGGAAATCAGGACACATTCACAGATGTGTAACAGAACTTCAAATGCACCTGTTTGTTTGTGACGTGTATACTCCGTCAGCAAATGTGGATTGTAGTTGTTCAACCCAGCAGTCCATGGCATCGCGCTTCATTAGAATCACGCTTACGGAGGTGACACCTTGTCATCATTGTCTTTTCCAAAATATAGGAGCTCTTGGTACCTAACAATGTATATGAGGGCTCCCTCTCGCTTGATATTCAACCCGGTAAAAGTAGGTGGTCACTGGGTTGCTTTGAGGAATGTCACCCTTTTCAGCCCAGTCTAGCTCAGAAAAATCCACCTTGTTGTGCCTTTATTGCCGTTATTACCTCTGGCCATCTGAATTCTGCAGCAGAGAAGGTAAGAAAAAATGTCGGCTTATTCAATTGTCTGACCATGGGCTAGTAAATTCTTCAGATTTTTATCCCAGTAAGCTGGAGTCCCTCTCAGTGGTTGCATGAACATTGTGGCATCTCGGTTTCGCACCAACCTCTCAACCTCACGCTTGTCTTGTAGCATCTTGTTGGATAACTTCCGCACATCCTTGGTAATGAGTTTTAATTTCCTTAACTGGATGGACATGTTGTGTTTCTGTGACAAACTGCGCAAAGAAGAGGTAGTTTGTGTAGTTTGTGTCTCTTGCAAAACGAGTATCAACACAAAAAAACCTTGCATTGAAAACATGCTCGGGGACTTGTCTTCCCTGGTCCAATGTATTTTGTCCAGTAGGGAAAGCCTAGGAACTTTAAAGAAGCTGACTGGTGTGTTTACTTGTGCAGGTGCAATGCTGAATATTTCATCACTGTGCTTCCTATCCAAGGTCAGTTGGCTGCAAACAGCTGTCTAGGTCAATTCCAGGTCTTAGTGCATCCTTCTCATCCTCTTGGGAGGTCATGGCCTTCCTGTGATTCTCAGAAGCAGCATGTTAAACATGGAGGTTGTAGCTCTAATGGATCACAATTTTCGATGCGTTCAAGTATCTCCATCATTTCAGTTTCATCACAACTGTCATCAGCGATTGTCTCATCCACTCTGATTGAAATGTCACTTTAGTCGGGGTGAGTTTTGACAGACCTGCTACTACTACATTTCTCATGATGACATTGTGAAACAGCTTTGTAAGTCAGACGTCTTTTCAGCTTCACTCTGTGTAACTGGGATGTGCTGTGCGATTATGGTAGAGTATAGACCGTGGTTTCCACACAAACTACAGCGCCGTGTATAGCTGCCTGTCGACCTTTGGGAAGTGTGATGATCTTGGCAAATGGCAGTATTTTGGCCAAAAGTTGTCTTTCCAGCACATTCAAATCGCAGAGCTCTGGAGGAATGGGCGCCAGCTCCATGTTGTTAGACACAGGGATGGAAGATTTAGGTCCTGCTTTTAAATGTGAATCACAGTTGTGACAAATCATTCTTTGGTCCTTTCATCTGGTACCTTGACCGTGATTGTTGCACACATGGACATATTTCCCTGTAAAACAGGCAGCAACAATGTGTAGATTATTTTTGTAATTGCTGTGAATGCAATGTTTCACTTGGTTAGGGAAAAGGGTGGATGACACATCGTGCACACAAAAGTTGTCCCAACTTTAATGCATTCATGGAAAGCTGTCTGCATTAGGCTGTTGTCCACTGGTAGCAACCCTCCATAGCAACCAGTCCATAGCAACCAGTCCATAGCAACCATCCATAGCAACCAGTCCATAGCAATCCTCCATAGCAACCAGTCCATAGCAACCAGTCCATAGAAACCATCCAAAGCAACCAGTCCATAGCAACCAGTCCATAGCAACCAGTTCATAGCAACTATTTCATAGCAACCCTTCATAGCAACCCTCCATATCAACCAGTCCATAGCAACCAGTCCATAGCAACCAGTCCATAGCAACCCTTCATAGCAACCCTCCATAGCAACCAGTCCATAGCAACCAGTCCATAGCAACCAGTTCATAGCAACCGTCCACAGCAACCAGTCCATAGCAACCATCCATAGCAACCAGTCTATAGCAACCATCTTTAGCAACCCTTCATAGCAACCCTCCATAGCAACCATTTCATAGCAACCAGTCCATAGCAACCAGTCCATAGCAACTGTCCATAGCAACCAGTCCATAGCAATCCTCCATAGCAACCAGTCCATAGCAACCAGACGATAGCAACCCTCCTCAGCAACCAGTCTATAGCAACCGTCTTTAGCAACCCTTCATAGCAACCCTCCATAGCAACCATTCCATAGCAACCAGTCCATAGCAACCAGTCCATAGCAACCAGTCCATAGCAATCCTCCATAGCAACCAGTCCATAGCAACCAGACGATAGCAACCCTCCTCAGCAACCAGTCTATAGCAACCGTCATTAGCAACCAGTCCATAGCAACCCGTCCATAGCAACCCGTCCATAGCAACCAGTCCATAGCAACCAGTCCATAGCAACCATTTCATAGCAACCCTTCATAGCAACCAGTCCATAGCAACCAGTCCATAGCAACCAGTCCATAGCAACCCGTCCATAGCAACCCGTCCATAGTATCCCATCCATAGCAACCTGTCCATAGCAACCAGTCCATAGCAACCCTCCATAGCAACCAGTCCATAGCAACCCGTCCATAGCAACACGTCCATACCAACCCGTCCATAGCAACCAGTCCATAGCAACCATCCATAGCAACCAGTCCATAGCAACCGTCCATAGCAACCATCCATAGCAACCATTTCATAGCAACCCTTCATAGCAACCCTCCATAGCAACCAGTCCATAGCAACCAGTTCATAGCAACCGTCCATAGCAACCAGTCCATAGCAATCCTCCATAGCAACCAGTCCATAGCAACCAGACGATAGCAACCCTCCTCAGCAACCAGTCTATATCAACCGTCTTTAGCAACCCTTCATAGCAACCCTCCATAGCAACCATTTCATAGCAACCAGTCCATAGCAACCGTCTTTAGCAACCCTTCATAGCAACCCTCCATAGCAACCAGTCTATAGCAACCGTCTTTAGCAACCCTTCATAGCAACCCTCCATAGCAACCATTCCATAGCAACCAGTCCATAGCAACTGTCCATAGCAACCAGTCCATAGCAATCCTCCATAGCAACCAGTCCATAGCAACCAGACGATAGCAACCCTCCTCAGCAACCAGTCTATAGCAACCGTCATTAGCAACCAGTCCATAGCAACCCGTCCATAGCAACCTGTCCATAGCAACCATTTCATAGCAACCCTTCATAGCAACCCTCCATAGCAACCAGTCCATAGCAACCAGTCCATAGCAACCAGTCCATAGTAACCCGTCCAAAGCAACCCGTCCAAAGCAACCCGTCCATAGCATCCCGTCCATAGCAACCAGTCCATAGCAACCAGTCCATAGCAACCCTCCATAGCAACCAGTCCATAGCAACCCGTCCATAGCAACACGTCCATACCAACCCGTCCATAGCATCCCGTCCATAGCAACCTGTCCATAGCAACCAGTCAATAGCATCCAGTCCATAGCAACCTGTCCATAGCAACAGTCCATAGCAACCATCCATAGCAACCAGTCCATAGCAACCCTCCATAGCAACCAGTCCACAGCAACCAGTTCATAGCAACCGTCCAGAGCAAGCAGTCCATAGCAAGCAGTCCATAGCAACCCTCCATAGCAACCAGTCCATAGCAACCAGTCCATAGCAACCATCCATAGCAACCAGTCCATAGCAACCAGTCCATAGCAACCAGTCTATAGCAACCCTCCATAGAAACCAGTACATAGCAACCAGTCTATAGCAACCGTCCATAGCAACTAGTCCATAGCAATCCTCCATAGCAACCAGTCCATAGCAACCAGTCCATAGCAACCGGTCCATAGCA
The DNA here is from genome assembly GCF_905171775.1 of Rana temporaria. NCBI lineage: Eukaryota > Metazoa > Chordata > Amphibia > Anura > Ranidae > Rana > Rana temporaria. The sequence continues at coordinate 150,898,084 of NC_053496.1, forward strand.
ACCGTCCATAGCAACCAGTCCATAGCAAGCAGTCCATAGCAACCCTCCATAGCATTGCAGTCCATAGCAACCAGTCCATAGAAACCATCCAAAGCAACCAGTCCATAGCAGCCAGTCCATAGCAACCATCCATAGCAATCAGTCCATAGCGACCATCCATAGCAACCAGTCCATAGCAACCCTCCATAGCAACCAGTTCATAGCAACCATTCATAGCAACCAGTCCATAGCAACCAGTCCATAGCAACCAGTCCATAGCAACCATTTCATAGCAACCCTTCATAGCAACCATCCATAGCAACCAGTCCATAGCAACCAGTCCATAGCAACCAGTCCATAGCAACCCTCCATAGCAACTGTCTCTTTCTCTTTCGATCTCGATCTCGATCTTTTTCTCTCTCTTTCTCTTTCCCTATCTACCTCGATCTCTCTCGATCTCTCTCTCTTTATCTATCTCGATCTATTTATGTATTTATTTATTTAGTTATTAATAATTTATTATTTTTTTATTTATTTATTATTTATTGTTTGTTTATTATTATTTATTTATTTATTTATTTTATTATTTTTTATTTATTTTTTATTATATATTATTTATTTATTTATTATTGATTATTTATTTCTTATTTAATATTTATTTATTATTATTATTTATTTATTTAATTATCATTTATTTTTTATTTATTTATTTTATTTATTATTTATTATTTAATATTTATTTATTTATTATTTATTTTTTATTTATTTATTATTTATTTGCAGCTACAGGCATCATTCAGATATCGTCTTTTAGAGCCGGCGATTCTGTGCACCGTAAGAATGATCATAGCGGCTGTTCCTCTGCTTGATCATTCTTACAGGTGGCAAAAGGGGACGTCCCCCCTCCCGCCACCCTCCGGTGATCGGTGAGTCGGGGAACACATCTGCCAGACCCGGATGCCTACCATAGAGATTTCTGGCAGACCAGATGGTCGCCGGAGTCTCTATGATCATTCGGAGGCCGGGCACGATATTATGACTTCACGCCTGGCCTTTGCATTAAAAAAAACTACGCCACCTTGGCTGGAAAGCCATATCTCACTGTAAAGAGGACCTGCCATACATATTCCTATTACAAGGGATGTTTACATTCCTTATAATAAAAAAAATTATCACTTTTATTTCTAAGTGTCAAAGTAAAAAGTTTAAAGTAAAATTAACAATAATAAAATTCTAGCCCTAGACTACTCTGTAACTCAAAACAAGTAACCAGTAAAAAAATTAAAATAAAGCGTCGCCCATGAGGATTATTAAGTACTGAAGTTTGGCGCCATTCCACGAGCTTGTGCAATTTTGAAGGGTGACATGTTGGGTATCTATTGGTCAGGTGGAAAGCAGGCAGTGTGGTCCATTTTTTTCAGTTTTAGAGCCAGAGAGAAGGTGTGGCAGGCAGGCAGGTGTTATCTCATCCTCTGCTTGGAAGAATGACTGGGACTAGCATGAAGGAAAAGGTGTCCCTGTGAGGTCCAATAGGGATTGTCTGTCCATTGTTGATGGAGAGAGCTCTTCCTAATAAGGGCAAAGTAGTGGTGTCCTCACAGAGGACACAGGAGAACTGTGTCTCTCTCATCCAGGGGAAAGTAAAGCTACATGAGTTATAGTCTATAACAGTCACCCACCCTGAAACTGGGTGGCATATAAATGTGGGGTTTGAGCTGGTAGGTACCAATATACCAGAAAGTTTATTAAATGTATTATTTATTTATTTATTTATTATTTATTTATTTATTTATTATTTATTTATTATTTATTTATTTATTTTATATTTTATTTATTTATTATTTATGTATTTATTTTATATTTTATTATTTATTTTATTTATTATTTATTTTTTATTTATTATTAATTTTTCATTTATTTTATTTATTTTTTATTTATTTTTATTTTTTATTTATTTTTTATTCATTATATTATTTATTCTTATTTATTTATTATTTATTATTTATTTATTTTTTATTTATTATTTATTTATTTATTTATGTATTAATTATTTATTTTATTATTTATTATATTTTATATTTTATTTATTTATTATTTATTTATTATTTTTTATTTATGTATTTATTTATTTATTTATGTATTTATTTTATATTTTATATTTTATTATTTATTATTTATTTTATTTATTATTTATTATTATTTTTTTATTTATTATTTTTTTTATTTTATTTTTTTTATTGTTTGTTTTTTTTATTTATTATTTATTATTATTCATTTTTTTTTATTATTATTTTTTTTAATATATTTATTTATTATTTATTATTTACTATTTATTTATTTATTTTTTATTATTTATTATTTTTTTATATTTTTTATTATTTTATTATTTTTTTTTATTTATTATTTATTATTTATTATTATTATTTATTTATTTATTTAATATTTATTATTTATTTTATATTTTATATTTTATTTAATTATTATTTATTTATTTATGTATTTTATATTTTATTATTTATTATTCATTTTTTATTTATTATTTATTATTTATCTTTTATTTATTTTATATTTTATTTTTTATTTATTTATTATTTATTTATTTTTTATTTATTATTTATTTATTTTTATTTATTTTATTATTTTATTTTTTATTTATTATTATTTTTTTTTTTATATTTTATTATTTATTTTTTATTTATTTTTTTATATATATATATTTTTTTTTTATTTATCTTATTATTTTTTTTTTTTTTTTTTTTTTTTATTTATTTATTATTTATTTATTATTTACATCTACATTCTGATTCAATCCCTATGTAGCAGCTGCATATCCTGTAACATGAACATTTTTTAAGAAGAGGTTTAAATTATGATTCTGTTAAAGGAGAGCCATTCGCATGTGACAAAAAAAATGGAATGCCTTGCAAATAGTTGAAATTGCTGAATCAGCTCTATTGGGCAATGGGAATGTCCTAAGGCAGTGGTCATCAACATTGTCCTGCAGGGCCCACTAACAGGCCACGTTTGCAAGATAACTGAAATACATCACAGGTGATATCATTTGCTGCTCAGTGACTGCAGTATTCTAGACTGCATTTCCCCAAGGTAATACATAAAACCTGGCATGTTAGTGGGCCCTGCAGGACAAGGTTGATGACCACTGTCCTAAGGCAATAGGACAATATAGGAAATAAATCATAACTGCCTATCCTTTCTTTTTTTTTTTTCAAATAACAGTTTTTTATTTTCGAAAAAGGTCAGTACAAAATATGGCAGCATATCTGGTGTAAGAGAAAAGAGGAGGTACACTATTCCAGCTTAATGTGCTTACACAGTGGTTTCAAAGTTATTTGTACGATCAGTAGCTTGTATAACAACAGGAATCAAAGAGGAGAGAAAGAGGAAAGAGGGGATGGGGCGGAAAGGAGGGTATGGGAGAGAGAGAGAGAGGCAAGTGAAGAAAGAGAGGAGAAAAAAAAGGGAGGAAAGAAAAAGGAAAAGAGGGGGGGAAGCAGGCAAGAGGGGTGGGTGTAATAATGTACCTCGGTGGTCTGTCGTCGGCTCACGGCGGGTCCTCCCTCACATGCCACCTCTCCCAGACAAGGTCATGATCCTCCAGTCTGTCCCGGATCCTAGCCGTCATTTTTTCCATGAGTTCTACATCCTTGACCCTAACGTAAAGGGCCTCTTGGGATGGGGGCATCGGTTTCTTCCAGTTTAGTGCTATCAAGCACCTCGCCGCCGTGGTAATGTGTCTTAACAGCTTCTTATAAGGTTGGGACAGGCCCAGAAGGAATAGCTTCGGGGAGAGGGGTATGGGCACCTCCAGGAGGCGAGACAGAAGCTCTCGTGTCTGAGTCCAGAACGGGACAATCATGGGGCAGGCCCAATATATGTGAAACAGTGTGCCCCTAGCTTGGTTGCATCGCCAGCACCGGTCAGAGGTGGAAGGGTAGATCTTGTGGAGAACGTCCGGGGTCAGGTACCAGAAAAACAGCACTTTGTATGTATTCTCCTTATAAAGGGTACAGATAGAGCTTTTGGCCGCCTGTCTCCAAACCGCTCCCCACTCCTCCTCCGAGAGCACCTCCCCCAGCTCCCTCTCCCATCGAAGCATATAGGCGTGTTTACCGTTGTGTTGGAAGGAGTGTTCATTTAGGATTTGGTATATATCTGATATAAGGCCCCTTCGGGCTGTGCCCTCTAGTATAATGCGCTCAAATGGGGTTGGTTTCGAGAAGAGGAGCCGAGGGGCTACTGTGTGGGCGTAGTGGCGAATCTGTAGGTAGCTGAAGAAAGCTTGTCGTGGGATGTCATGTTTGGCTTGGAGATCAGCGAAGGAGTGCAGGGTGCGAGACCTGGGATCTACTAAATGGCCAAAGTGAAATAGATTTCGCGAGGCCCAGGGCCATGACATCGGGTGGGTGAGGCTTGTCGGTAATTTAGGGTTATAGAGAAAGGAAGTCAGCAGGGAACTGTCAGATTTAAGTCGGCAGCCTTGGGCTAGCCTCCTCCATATACGTTGGAGCTGCCGCATGGAGCCCAGCAAACGTCCGGGCTCCACTGTCGTGTTCGCGTTCCAGAGGAGGTTATTGGGGTGTATTGGTGCCAGCCAAATCTTTTCCACCTCCGTCCATCTATTGTAGGACTTCTGGGGAAACCATGATGCCACCGCTCGTAGCTGTGAGGCCTGGTAATATTTAACCAGGTCTGGGAAGGCCAGGCCTCCCTCGGTTCGCGCCGCCGTCATGACCGAGCATGGGATCCTTTGGCGCCTGTAGTTCCACACATACCGGAGGAGATCCGCTTGTAGGGCACGCAAATGGGCGCATGGGACTGGGATAGGAAGGGTCTGGAACAGATACAGCAGTTTTGGAAGGATCACCATTTTGATGGCCGCTATCCGGCCCAGAAGGGATATCTGATGGGGCTTCCATTTATGGATCAGCGCCCTGATCGAGCTATAGAGGGGGGGGGAATTGGCCTGGTACAAGGATGCAAAGTCCGGGGTCAGATGGACCTCCAGGTATTTCAGGGAGGTTCGCTCCCAGTGGTATGGGAAGACTGACTGCAGGTGTAAGGTCTCTGGTTCGGGCATGTTAATCGGCATGGCCATCGACTTGGAGGTGTTGGTTTTGTATCCCGAGAGGGCCCCGTAGCGTTCAAGTTCACCGTGAAGATTGGGCAGGGAGATGCGGGGACGCGTCAATGTTAAAATAATATCGTCAGCAAAGAGGGAGATCTTAAATTCCCTCCCCCTTACTGGAATACCCCGAATGTCCGGATTACCGCGGATTGTCGCTGCTAGGGGCTCGACGCACAGAGCGAAAAGCAGGGGGGAGAGCGGACACCCTTGGCGGGTTCCATTGGTGACAGGGAAGGTGGACGAAGTGGCAAAGGGAGTTTTTACCTGTGAGATCGGGTTGGTGTAGAGGTGTCGGACCGCCTGAAGAAAAGGTCCCCCAAACCCCATGTGTTTCAACGTGGCGAGCATGAAGGGCCAGCCAAGGCGGTCAAACGCCTTCTCTGCGTCTAGGCTTAGGAGCAAGGACTCCGAGCCCTCCCTGCCCGCCACGTCAATTAGGTCAATCACCTTTCTCGTATTGTCCCCCGCTTGGCGGAGGGGGACAAAGCCCACCTGGTCTTTATGGACCAGGGAGGGCAAGACTACATTTAAACGGAGGGAGAGGACCTTCGTAAAGATTTTGAGGTCTGAGTTTAATAGGGCTATTAATGAGGGGTTTAGGAATGAGGGTGATAAATGACCGCTGCATATCCTGCGGGATGGGGGTCTGTTGTAGAAAGGCGTTGAAGAGTTTAGTCATGTGGGGGAGAAGTGTGGGGAGAAAGGTCTTATAATATTCGTATGGGAACCCATCTGGGCCCGGGGACTTGTGGGCGGGCAGGGCCTTAATGGCCCGGGTTAGCTGCTCATCCGTAATGGGGGCATTAAGGGAGACCAGGTCTTCCGGTTGTAGCCGAGGGATGCCCGCCTGTGTCATGCCTATCCTTTCTTGCTAATCTAATTCTGCAAACACTTTTGTCCAGCAAGTTAACAACTTACCTCAACTGAACTGATTCCATAGCAGTAGCAAAATTACATGACATGTTGAATGCAATTCGTGACACAATAGCAGCATATAAACATTGCTTTTAAAATCCTTTTCAGGATGGTTGCTATGGAGGGTTGCTATGGTCTGGTTGCTATGGACTTGTTGCCATGGAGGGTTGCTATGGACTGGTTGCTATGGACTGGATGCAATGGAGGGTTGCTATGGACTGGTTGCTATGGACTGGTTGCTATGGACTGGATGCAATGGAGGGTTGCTATGGACTGGTTGCTATGGACTGGTTGCTATGGACTGGTTGCTATGGATTGGTTGTTATGGACTGGTTGGTATGGAGGGTTGCTATGGACTGGTTGCTATGAACTGGTTGATATGGACTGGTTGCTATGGACTGGTTGCTTTGGATGGTTGCTATGTACTGGTTACTATGGACTGGTTGCTATGGACTGGTTGCTATAGAGGGTTGCTATGGACTGGTTGCTATGGACTGGTTGCTATGGATTGGTTGTTATGAACTGGTTGATATGGAGGGTTGCTATGGACTGGTTGCTATGAACTGGTTGATATGGACTGGTTGCTATGGACTGGTTGCTTTGGATGGTTGCTATGCACTGGTTACTATGGACTGGTTGCTATGGACTGGTTGCTATAGAGGGTTGCTATGGACTGGTTGCTATGGATGGTTGCTATGGAGGGTTGCTATGGACTGGTTGCTATGGAGGGTTGCTATGGACTGGTTGCTATGGATTGGTTGCCTTGGACGGTTGCTATGGACTGGTTGCTATGGACGGTTGCTATGGACTGGTTGCTATGGACTGGTTGCAATGGAGGGTTGCTAAGGACTGGTTGCTATGGACTGGTTCCTATGGACTGGATGCAATGAAGGGTTGCTATGGACTGGTTGCTATGGACTGGGTGCTATGGACGATTGCTATGGAGGGTTGGTATGGACGGTTGGTATGGACTGGTTGCTATGTATTGGTTGCTATGGACTGGTTGCTATGGACTGGTTGCTATGAACTGGTTGATATGGTTTGGTTGCTATGGACTGGTTGCTTTGGATGGTTGCTATGCACTGGTTGATATGGACTGGTTGCTATGGACTGGTTGCTATGGATTGGTTGCTATGGACTGGTTTCTATGGAGGGTTGCAATGGACTGGTTGCTTTGGACGGTTGCTATGGACTGGTTGCTATGGATTGGTTGCTATGGACTGGTTGCTATGGAGGGTTGCTATGGACTGGTTGCTATGGACGGGTTGCTATGCACTGGTTGATATGGACTGGTTGCTATGGACTGGTTGCTATGGACTGGTTGCTATTGACTGGTTGCTGAGGAGGGTTGCTATGGTCTGGATTGCTATGGACTGGTTAATATGGACTGGTTGCTATGGACGGGTTGCTATGGACCGGTTGCTATGAACTGGTTGCTTTGGATGGTTGCTATGGACTGGTTGCTATGGACGGTTGCTATGGACTGGTTGCTATTTACTTGTTGCTATGGATGGTTGCTATGGACTGGTTGCTATAGAGGGTTGCTATGGATGGTTGCTATGGACTGGTTGAAATGGAATTGTTGCGAAAGACGGTTGCTATAGACTGGTTGCTGAGGAGGGTTGCTATAGTCTGGTTGCTATGGACTGGTTGCTATGGAGGATTGCTATGGACTGGTTGCTATGGACGGTTGCTATGGACTGGTTGCTATGGACTGCTTGTTATGGAGGGTTGCAATAGACTGGTTGCTATGGACTGGTTGCTATGGACCAGTTGCTATGGATGGTTACTATGGACTGGTTGCTATGGACTGGTTGCTATGGATGGTTGCTATGGACTGGTTGCTATGGAGGGTTGCTATGGACTGCTTGCTATGGACTGGTTGCTATGGACGGTTGATATGAACTGGTTGCTGTGAACTGGTTGCTGTGAACTGGTTGCTATGGACTGTTGCTATGGACCAGTTGCTATGGACTGGTTGCTATGGACTGGTTGCTATGGACAGGTTGCTATGGACGGGGGTTGCTATGGACTGGTTGCAATGAAGGGTTGCTATGGACTGGTTGCTATGGATGGTTGCTATGGACCGGTTGCTATGGACTGGATGCTATGGACTGGTTGCTATGGACAGGTTGCTATGGACGGGATGCTATGGACGTGTTGCTATGAACGGGTTGCTCTGGACTGGTTGCTATGGAGGGTTGCTATGGACTGGTTGCTATGGACAGGTTGCCATGGACGGGTTGCTATGGACGGGTTGCTATGGACTGGTTGCTATGGAGGGTTTCTATGAAGGGTTGCTATGAAATGGTTGCTATGGATCGTTGCTATGGACTGGTTGCTATGGACTGGTTGCTATGGATGGTTGCTATGGACTGGTTGCTATGGACTGGTTGCTATGGACTGGTTGCTATGGATTGGTTGTTATGAACTGGTTGATATGGAGGGTTGCTATGGACTGGTTGCTATGAACTGGTTGATATGGACTGGTTGCTATGGACTGGTTGCTTTGGATGGTTGCTATGTACTGGTTACTATGGACTGGTTGCTATGGACTGGTTGCTATAGAGGGTTGCTATGGACTGGTTGCTATGGACTGGTTGCTATGGATTGGTTGTTATGAACTGGTTGATATGGAGGGTTGCTATGGACTGGTTGCTATGAACTGGTTGATATGGACTGGTTGCTATGGACTGTTTGCTTTGGATGGTTGCTATGGACTGGTTGCTATGGACTGGTTGCTATGGACTGGTTGCTATAGAGGGTTGCTATGGACTGGTTGCTATGGATGGTTGCTATGGAGGGTTGCTATGGACTGGATGCTATGGACTGGTTGCTATGGACTGGTTGCTATGGAGGGTTGCTATGGACTGGTTGCTATGGATTGGTTGCCTTGGACGGTTGCTATGGACTGGTTGCTATGGACAGGTTGCTATGGACGGGATGCTATGGACGTGTTGCTATGGACGGGTTGCTCTGGACTGGTTGCTATGGAGGGTTGCTATGGACTGGTTGCCATAGACGGGTTGCTATGGACGGGTTGCTATGGACGGGTTGCTATGGACTGGTTGCTATGGAGGTTTGCTATGAAGGGTTGCTATGAAATGGTTGCTATGGATCGTTGCTATGGACTGGTTGCTATGGACTGGTTGCTATGGATGGTTGCTATGGACTGGTTGCTATGGAGGGTTGCTATGGACTGCTTGCTATGGACTGGTTGCTATGGATGGTTGCTATGAACTGGTTGCTGTGGACTGGTTGCTATGGACCGGTTGCTATGGACTGGTTGCTATGGACTATTTAATATGGACAGGTTGCTATGGACGGGTTGCTATGGACTGGTTGCAATGGAGGGTTGCTATGGACTGGTTGCTCTGGATGGTTGCTATGGACTGGTTGCTATGGATGGTTGCTATGGACTGGTTGCTATGGACGGTTGCTATGGACGGTTGCTATGGACTGGTTGCTATGGACTGGTTGCTATGGTCTGGTTGCTATGGACTGGTTGCTATGGACTGGTTGATATGGAGGGTTGCTATGAAGGGTTGCTATGAAATGGTTGCTATGGACTGGTTGCTATGGACTGTTGCTATGGACCGGTTGCTATGGACTGGTTGCTATGAACTGGTTGCTATGGACTGCTTGCTATGGAGGGTTGCTATAAACTGGTTGATATGGACTGGTTGCTATGGATGGTTGCTATGGACTGGTTGCTATGGACTGGTTGCTATGGACTGGTTGCTATGGACTGCATAGAGACTGCTTGCTATGGACTGGTTGCTATGGACGGGTTGCTATGGACTGGTTGCTATGGACTGGTTGCTATGGACTGGTTGCTATGGACTGAAAAAATAAATTATATGAGTGAATGAATGACTTCCTCTCGAGCAACAGTCACTCACAATCCCATCAAAGTTTGTAGAGAATAAAAAAGAGTTGGCATATATTAGGGGAGGACAGTTACTATGTTGCTATGGACTGGTTGCTATTGACTAGTTGCTGAGGACAGTTGCTCTGTTCTGGATTGCTATGGACTGGTTAATATGGACTGGTTGCTATGAACTGGTTGCTTTGGACAGGATGCTATGGACGGGTTGCTATGGACTTGTTGCTATGGACTGGTTACTATGGACTGGTTGCTATTGACTGGTTGCTGAGGACAGTTGCTCTGTTCTGGATTGCTATGGACGGTTGCTATGGACTGGTTGCTATGGAGGGTTGCTATGGACTGGTTGCTGAGGAGGGTTGCTATGGTCTGAATTGCTATGGACTGGTTAATATGGACTGGTTGCTATGGACGGTTGCTATGGACTGGTTGCTATGGACTGGTTGCTATGGACTGGTTGCTATGGAGGCTTGCTATGGGCTGGTTGCTATTGATAGTTGCTATGGCCTGGTTGCTATGGAGGGTTGCTATGGACTGGTTGCTAAGGAGGGTTGCTATGGACTGGTTGCTATGGACTGGTTGCTATGGACTGTTGCTATGGAGGGTTGCTATGGACCGGTTGCTATGGACGGTTGCAATGGACGGGTTGCTATGGACTGGTTGCTATGGATTGGTTGCTATGGACGGTTTCTATGAACTGGTTGCTATGGATGGTTGCTATGGACGATTGCTATGGAGGGTTGCTATGGACGGTTGGTATGGACTGGTTGCTATGTATTGGTTGCTATGGACTGGTTGCTATGGACTGGTTGCTATGGACTGGTTGCTATGAACTGGTTGATATGGTTTGGTTGCTATGGACTGGTTGCTTTGGATGGTTGCTATGCACTGGTTGATATGGACTGGTTGCTATTGACTGGTTGCTGAGGAGGGTTGCTATGGTCTGGATTGCTATGGGCTGGTTAATATGGATTGGTTGCTATGGACGGGATGCTATGGACCGGTTGCTATGAACTGGTTGCTTTGGATGGTTGCTATGGACAGGTTGCTATGGACGGTTGCTATGGACTGGTTGCTATGGACTGGTTGCTATTTACTTGTTGCTATGGATGGTTGCTATGGACTGGTTGCTATAGAGGGTTGCTATGGATGGTTGCTATGGATGGTTGCTATGGACTGGTTGAAATGGAATGGTTGCGAAAGACGGTTGCTATAGACTGGTTGCTGAGGAGGGTTGCTATAGTCTGGTTGCTATGGACTGGTTGCTATGGAGGATTGCTATGGACTGGTTGCTATGGACGGTTGCTATGGACTGGTTGCTATGGACTGCTTGTTATGGAGGGTTGCAATAGACTGGTTGCCATGGACTGGTTGCTATGGATGGTTGCTATGGACTAGTTGCTATGGACTGGTTGCTATGGATGGTTGCTATGGACTGGTTGCTATGGACTGGTTGCTATGGAGGGTTGCTATGGACTGCTTGCTATGGACTGGTTGCTATGGACGGTTGATGTGAACTGGTTGCTGTGAACTGGTTGCTATGGACTGTTGCTATGGACCGGTTGCTATGGACTGGTTGCTATGGACTGGTTGCTATGGACTGGTTGCAATGAAGGGTTGCTATGGACTGGTTGCTATGGATGGTTGCTATGGACTGGTTGCTATGGACTGTTGCTATGGACCGGATGCTATGGACTGGTTGCTATGGACTGGTTGCTATGGACAGGTTGCTATGGACGGGTTGCTATGGACGGGTTGCTATGGACTGGTTGCTATGGAGGGTTTCTATGAAGGGTTGCTATGAAATGGTTGCTATGGATCGTTGCTATGGACTGGTTGCTATGGACTGGTTGCTATGGATGGTTGCTATGGACTGGTTGCTATGGACTGGTTGCTATGGACTGGTTGCTATGGATTGGTTGTTATGAACTGGTTGCTATGGAGGGTTGCTATGGACTGGTTGCTATGAACTGGTTGATATGGACTGGTTGCTATGGACTGGTTGCTTTGGATGGTTGCTATGTACTGGTTACTATGGACTGGTTGCTATGGACTGGTTGCTATAGAGGGTTGCTATGGACTGGTTGCTATGGACTGGTTGCTATGGATTGGTTGTTATGAACTGGTTGCTATGGAGGGTTGCTATGGACTGGTTGCTATGAACTGGTTGATATGGACTGGTTGCTATGGACTGGTTGCTTTGGATGGTTGCTATGCACTGGTTACTATGGACTGGTTGCTATGGACTGGTTGCTATAGAGGGTTGCTATGGACTGGTTGCTATGGATGGTTGCTATGGAGGGTTGCTATGGACTGGTTGCTATGGACTGGTTGCTATGGATTGGTTGCCTTGGACGGTTGCTATGGACTGGTTGCTATGGACGGTTGCTATGGACTGGTTGCTATGGACTGGTTGCAATGGAGGGTTGCTAAGGACTGGTTGCTATGGACTGGTTCCTATGGACTGGATGCAATGAAGGGTTGCTATGGACTGGTTGCTATGGACTGGGTGCTATGGACGATTGCTATGGAGGGTTGGTATGGACGGTTGGTATGGACTGGTTGCTATGTATTGGTTGCTATGGACTGGTTGCTATGGACTGGTTGCTATGAACTGGTTGATATGGTTTGGTTGCTATGGACTGGTTGCTTTGGATGGTTGCTATGCACTGGTTGATATGGACTGGTTGCTATGGACTGGTTGCTATGGATTGGTTGCTATGGACTGGTTTCTATGGAGAGTTGCAATGGACTGGTTGCTTTGGACGGTTGCTATGGACTGGTTGCTATGGATTGGTTGCTATGGACTGGTTGCTATGGAGGGTTGCTATGGACTGGTTGCTATGGACGGGTTGCTATGCACTGGTTGATATGGACTGGTTGCTATGGACTGGTTGCTATTGACTGGTTGCTGAGGAGGGTTGCTATGGTCTGGATTGCTATGGACTGGTTAATATGGACTGGTTGCTATGGACGGGTTGCTATGGACCGGTTGCTATGAACTGGTTGCTTTGGATGGTTGCTATGGACAGGTTGCTATGAACGGTTGCTATGGACTGGTTGCTATGGACTGGTTGCTATTTACTTGTTGCTATGGATGGTTGCTATGGACTGGTTGCTATAGAGGGTTGCTATGGATGGTTGCTATGGACTGGTTGAAATGGAATGGTTGCGAAAGACGGTTGCTATAGACTGGTTGCTGAGGAGGATTGCTATAGTCTGGTTGCTATGGACTGGTTGCTATGGAGGATTGCTATGGACTGGTTGCTATGGACGGTTGCTATGGACTGGTTGCTATGGACTGCTTGTTATGGAGGGTTGCAATAGACTGGTTGCTATGGACTGGTTGCTATGGACCAGTTGCTATGGATGGTTGCTATGGACTGGTTGCTATGGACTGGTTGCTATGGATGGTTGCTATGGACTGGTTGCTATGGACTGGTTGCTATGGAGGGTTGCTATGGACTGGTTGCTATGGACTGGTTACTATGGACGGTTGATATGAACTGGTTGCTGTGAACTGGTTGCTATGGACTGTTGCTATGGACCGGTTGCTATGGACTGGTTGCTATGGACTGGTTGCTATGGACAGGTTGCTATGGACGGGGGTTGCTATGGACTGGTTGCAATGAAGGGTTGCTATGGACTGGTTGCTATGGATGGTTGCTATGGACTGGTTGCTATGGACTGTTGCTATGGACCGGTTGCTATGGACTGGATGCTATGGACTGGTTGCTATGGACTGGTTGCTATGGACAGGTTGCTATGGACGGGATGCTATGGACGTGTTGCTATGGACGGGTTGCTCTGGACTGGTTGCTATGGAGGGTTGCTATGGACTGGTTGCTATGGACAGGTTGCTATGGACGGGTTGCTATGGACGGGTTGCTATGGACTGGTTGCTATGGAGGGTTTCTATGAAGGGTTGCTATGAAATGGTTGCTATGGATCGTTGCTATGGACTGGTTGCTATGGACTGGTTGCTATGGATGGTTGCTATGGACTGGTTGCTATGGAGGGTTGCTATGGACTGCTTGCTATGGACTGGTTGCTATGAACTTGTTGCTGTGGACTGGTTGCTATGGACCGGTTGCTATGGACTGGTTGCTATGGACTATTTGCTATGGACAGGTTGCTATGGACGGGTTGCTATGGACTGGTTGCAATGGAGGGTTGCTATGGACTGGTTGCTCTGGATGGTTGCTATGGACTGGTTGCTATGGATGGTTGCTATGGACTGGTTGCTATGGACGGTTGCTATGGACGGTTGCTATGGACTGGTTGCTATGGACTGGTTGCTATGGTCTGGTTGCTATGGACTGGTTGCTATGGACTGGTTGATATGGAGGGTTGCTATGAAGGGTTGCTATGAAATGGTTGCTATGGACTGGTTGCTATGGACTGTTGCTATGGACCGGTTGCTATGGACTGGTTGCTATGAACTGGTTGCTATGGACTGCTTGCTATGGAGGGTTGCTATAAACTGGTTGATATGGACTGGTTGCTATGGATGGTTGCTATGGACTGGTTGCTATGGACTGGTTGCTATGGACTGGTTGCTATGGACTGCATAGAGACTGCTTGCTATGGACTGGTTGCTATGGACGGGTTGCTATGGACTGGTTGCTATGGACTTGTTGCTATGGACTGGTTGCTATGGACTGGTTGCTATTGACTAGTTGCTGAGGACAGTTGCTCTGTTCTGGATTGCTATGGACTGGTTAATATGGACTGGTTGCTATGAACTGGTTGCTATGGACAGGTTGCTATGGACGGGTTGCTATGGACTTGTTGCTATGGACTGGTTACTATGGACTGGTTGCTATTGACTGGTTGCTGAGGACAGTTGCTCTGTTCTGGCTTGTTATGGACGGTTGCTATGGAGGGTGGCTATGGACTGGTTGCTGAGGAGGGTTGCTATGGTCTGAATTGCTATGGACTGGTTAATATGGACTGGTTGCTATGGACGGTTGCTATGGACTGGTTGCTATGGACTGGTTGCTATGGACTGGTTGCTATGGAGGCTTGCTATGGGCTGGTTGCTATTGATAGTTGCTATGGCCTGGTTGCTATGGAGGGTTGCTATGGACTGGTTGCTAAGGAGGGTTGCTATGGACTGGTTGCTATGGACTGGTTGCTATGGACTGTTGCTATGGAGGGTTGCTATGGACCGGTTGCTATGGACGGTTGCAATGGACGGGTTGCTATGGACTGGTTGCTATGGATTGGTTGCTATGGACGGTTGCTATGAACTGGTTGCTATGGATGGTTGCTATGGACGATTGCTATGGAGGGTTGCTATGGACGGTTGGTATGGACTGGTTGCTATGTATTGGTTGCTATGGACTGGTTGCTATGGACTGGTTGCTATGAACTGGTTGATATGGTTTGGTTGCTATGGACTGGTTGCTTTGGATGGTTGCTATGCACTGGTTGATATGGACTGGTTGCTATTGACTGGTTGCTGAGGAGGGTTGCTATGGTCTGGATTGCTATGGGCTGGTTAATATGGACTGGTTGCTATGGACGGGTTGCTATGGACCGGTTGCTATGAACTGGTTGCTTTGGATGGTTGCTATGGACAGGTTGCTATGGACGGTTGCTATGGACTGGTTGCTATGGACTGGTTGCTATTTACTTGTTGCTATGGATGGTTGCTATGGACTGGTTGCTATAGAGGGTTGCTATGGATGGTTGCTATGGACTGGTTGAAATGGAATGGTTGCGAAAGACGGTTGCTATAGACTGGTTGCTGAGGAGGGTTGCTATAGTCTGGTTGCTATGGACTGGTTGCTATGGAGGATTGCTATGGACTGGTTGCTATGGACGGTTGCTATGGACTGGTTGATATGGACTGCTTGTTATGGAGGGTTGCAATAGACTGGTTGCTATGGACTGGTTGCTATGGATGGTTGCTATGGACTAGTTGCTATGGACTGGTTGCTATGGATGGTTGCTATGGACTGGTTGCTATGGACTGGTTGCTATGGAGGGTTGCTATGGACTGGTTGCTATGGACGGTTGCTGTGAACTGGTTGCTATGGACGGTTGCTATGGACCGGTTGCTATGGACAGGTTGCTATGGACGGGGGTTGCTATGGACTGGTTGCAATGAAGGGTTGCTATGGACTGGTTGCTATGGATGGTTGCTATGGACTGGTTGCTATGGACTGTTGCTATGGACCGGTTGCTATGGACTGGATGCTATGGACTGGTTGCTATGGACTGGTTGCTATGGACTGGTTGCTATGGACTGGTTGCTATGGACAGGTTGCTATGGACGGGGGTTGCTATGGACTGGTTGCAATGGAGGGTTGCTATGGACTGGTTGCTATGGATGGTTGCTATGGACTGGTTGCTATGGACTGTTGCTATGGACCGGTTGCTATGGACTGGTTGCTATGGACTGGTTGCTATGGACAGGTTGCTATGGACAGGTTGCTATGGACGGGTTGCTATGGACGGGTTGCTATGGACTGGTTGCTATGGAGGGTTTGCTATGAAGGGTTGCTATGAAATGGTTGCTATGGATCGTTGCTATGGACTGGTTGCTATGGACGGTTGCTATGGACTGGTTGCTATGGAGGGTTGCTATGGACTGGTTGCTGAGGAGGGTTGCTATGGTCTGAATTGCTATGGACTGTTTAATATGGACTGGTTGCTATGGACGGTTGCTATGGACTGGTTGCTATGGACTGGTTGCTATGGACTGGTTGCTATGGAGGCTTGCTATGGGCTGGTTGCTATTGATAGTTGCTATGGCCTGGTTGCTATGGAGGGTTGCTATGGACTGGTTGCTAAGGAGGGTTGCTATGGACTGGTTGCTATGGAGGGTTGCTATGGACCGGTTGCTATGGACGGGTTGCTATGGACTGGTTGCTATGGACTGGTTGCTATGGACGGTTTCTATGAATTGGTTGCTATGGACGGTTGCTATATGCAGAGTATGCTAGTACTGTATGCATAAGTAACTTTAAGAGGGGCATTCTTCATTGAGTCAAGGGAGGCTGTGATTTCAGGAACAGCAAAGATCTTCTCATCAAAGTCGGTCATGTGCAGTCCTTGCAGTGTTCTACTCAGAGCAACATAGTCCATTCCCGGTTGGAAGACCAGTTTCAATGAGACCACTGCCGACTGTATCGACATCCCCTGACACTTATGCACATGCAAAAGCCAACTTAAGGAGGAACTGCCTGCGAACAACTCTTTTTTGTCTCATGTTTCTACCCCTTCTATGTACACCAAGTTGTCAGCATCACAAGACGACTAGTTACGGTATCTCTTTACTGTAGTTACGGTAAACAAGCCCAAGCTTGTTTACCGTAGTAGCAGCATTCTCAGTCTGGATGATTATTCTTGCAATCTCACCAAATGTCCCGTTTACAAGCCCGTCTTCAACATCAATGTAACTTGTGATCATGATACGGGCACCTTCAGCTGCTTGCAGTGTGTCAATCAGATTGTCTTTGTGTCCTTTGAAAGATTGGTGTTGCCGCAGCATCATTCCTGTTTTAGTTTTTTTCTGTAATCGTCTGGCATCTATGTTGGTGACGTTTAAATGGAGAACAGACACAGTTGCGTCATTATGTTTGATAGGGCAGTGGGTGGGATCTATCAAAGCCGCAGCAAGCAGAGAGGCTTTGTCATCATTGCTTAAGGAGTCAGTCTTCGGCTTGACTCTGATTCTATTCAAAAGCTCAGCAAATGAAATGTCTCTGTCAGCGTGATCATCTGCAATTAGTCTTTCCAGACATCATTGGTATTTTCCTCAAACACGCAGAGTGCTTTACTTTTTCCCAGCTGGGGAACCTGGTGAAAGTCTCCTACCGCTAGTACTGACATACCAATAAAAAGGTTTCTTACTGCCTTTGATTTGCTGTAATCTCCAGTTGATGTAGGCAAACAGGGGCTTTGAAATCATTGACACCTTGTCAATAACAATGATCTCTGCATTTAAAAGCTATGCCCTAACTTCATCTATGAGATTTCCGAGTCCTTGGTGGGTGGCTTCAAGCTTCTTGGCAATTTCAGCAGAGAATGCGAAGTGTTGCCTGAAATGTTGAAAGCTGCTGTTCCTGTAAATGCAGTTCGTAATAATACACTGGGCATGGATATGTCTGCATTCTCACGTAGTTAGGTACGGTTAGAGAGTATCTTTGTTGGTTCAGCATAGATGCACTTTATCAGGTTTGATTTGCCTGTCCCTGCGCCACCAGTGATAAATTAATAGAATAGGTCGGGATTTAGGCCACGCACACGGTTAGTGCACCAGTCACAAACTGAGTAAAATGTCTGAGTGGTTAAGGTTTCTGTACATTTTCCGTAGGAAATCAGGACACATTCACAGATGTGTAACAGAACTTCAAATGCACCTGTTTGTTTGTGACGTGTATACTCCGTCAGCAAATGTGGATTGTAGTTGTTCAACCCAGCAGTCCATGGCATCGCGCTTCATTAGAATCACGCTTACGGAGGTGACACCTTGTCATCATTGTCTTTTCCAAAATATAGGAGCTCTTGGTACCTAACAATGTATATGAGGGCTCCCTCTCGCTTGATATTCAACCCGGTAAAAGTAGGTGGTCACTGGGTTGCTTTGAGGAATGTCACCCTTTTCAGCCCAGTCTAGCTCAAAAAAATCCACCTTGTTGTGCCTTTATTGCCGTTATTACCTCTTGCCATCTGAATTCTGCAGCAGAGAAGGTAAGAAAAAATGTCGGCTTATTCAATTGTCTGACCATGGGCTAGTAAATTCTTCAGATTTTTATCCCAGTAAGCTGGAGTCCCTCTCAGTGGTTGCATGAACATTGTGGCATCTCGGTTTCGCACCAACCTCTCAACCTCACGCTTGTCTTGTAGCATCTTGTTGGATAACTTCCGCACATCCTTGGTAATGAGTTTTAATTTCCTTAACTGGAAGGACATGTGTTTCTGTGTCAAACTGCGCAAAGAAGAGGTAGTTTGTGTAGTTTGTGTCTCTTGCAAAACGAGTATCAACACAAAAAAACCTTGCATTGAAAACATGCTCGGGGACTTGTCTTCCCTGGTCCAATGTATTTTGTCCAGTAGGGAAAGCCTAGGAACTTTAAAGAAGCTGACTGGTGTGTTTACTTGTGCAGGTGCAATGCTGAATATTTCATCACTGTGCTTCCTATCCAAGGTCAGTTGGCTGCAAACAGCTGTCTAGGTCAATTCCAGGTCTTAGTGCATCCTTCTCATCCTCTTGGGAGGTCATGGCCTTCCTGTGATTCTCAGAAGCAGCATGTTAAACATGGAGGTTGTAGCTCTAATGGATCACAATTTTCGATGCGTTCAAGTATCTCCATCATTTCAGTTTCATCACTTTAGTCGGGGTGAGTTTTGACAGACCTGCTACTACTACATTTCTCATGATGACATTGTGAAACAGCTTTGTAAGTCAGACGTCTTTTCAGCTTCACTCTGTGTAACTGGGATGTGCTGTGCAATTATGGTAGAGTATAGACCGTGGTTTCCACACAAACTACAGCGCCGTGTATAGCTGCCTGTCGACCTTTGGGAAGTGTGATGATCTTGGCAAATGGCAGTATTTTGGCCAAAAGTTGTCTTTCCAGCACATTCAAATCGCAGAGCTCTGGAGGAATGGGCGCCAGCTCCATGTTGTTAGACACAGGGATGGAAGATTTAGGTCCTGCTTTTAAATGTGAATCACAGTTGTGACAAATCATTCTTTGGTCCTTTCATCTGGTACCTTGACCGTGATTGTTGCACACATGGACATATTTCCCTGTAAAACAGGCAGCAACAATGTGTAGATTATTTTTGTAATTGCTGTGAATGCAATGTTTCACTTGGTTAGGGAAAAGGGTGGATGACACATCGTGCACACAAAAGTTGTCCCAACTTTAATGCATTCATGGAAAGCTGTCTGCATTAGGCTGTTGTCCACTGGTAGCAACCCTCCATAGCAACCAGTCCATAGCAACCAGTCCATAGCAACCATCCATAGCAACCAGTCCATAGCAACCAGTCCATAGCAACCAGTCCATAGCAACCAGTCCATAGAAACCATCCAAAGCAACCAGTCCATAGCAACCAGTCAATAGCAACCAGTTCATAGCAACTATTTCATAGCAACCCTTCATAGCAACCCTCCATATCAACCAGTCCATAGCAACCAGTCCATAGCAACCAGTCCATAGCAACCCTTCATAGCAACCCTCCATAGCAACCAGTCCATAGCAACCAGTCCATAGCAACCAGTCCATAGCAACCGTCCATAGCAACCAGTCCATAGCAATCCTCCATAGCAACCAGTCCATAGCAACCGTCTTTAGCAACCCTTCATAGCAACCCTCCATAGCAACCATTTCATAGCAACCAGTCCATAGCAACCAGTCCATAGCAACTGTCCATAGCAACCAGTCCATAGCAACCCTTCATAGCAACCAGTCCATAGCAACCAGACGATAGCAACCCTCCTCAGCAACCAGTCTATAGCAACCGTCTTTAGCAACCCTTCATAGCAACCCTCCATAGCAACCATTCCATAGCAACCAGTCCATAGCAACCAGTCCATAGCAACCAGTCCATAGCAACCCTCCATAGCAACCAGTCCATAGCAACCAGACGATAGCAACCCTCCTCAGCAACCAGTCTATAGCAACCGTCATTAGCAACCAGTCCATAGCAACCCGTCCATAGCAACCCGTCCATAGCAACCCGTCCATAGCAACCATTCCATAGCAACCATTTCATAGCAACCCTTCATAGCAACCAGTCCATAGCAACCAGTCCATAGCAACCAGTCCATAGCAACCCGTCCATAGCAACCCGTCCATAGTATCCCATCCATAGCAACCTGTCCATAGCAACCAGTCCATAGCAACCCTCCATAGCAACCAGTCCATAGCAACCCGTCCATAGCAACACGTCCATACCAACCCGTCCATAGCAACCAGTCCATAGCAACCATCCATAGCAACCAGTCCATAGCAACCGTCCATAGCAACCATCCATAGCAACCATTTCATAGCAACCCTTCATAGCAACCCTCCATAGCAACCAGTCCATAGCAACCAGTTCATAGCAACCGTCCATAGCAACCAGTCCATAGCAATCCTCCATAGCAACCAGTCCATAGCAACCAGACGATAGCAACCCTCCTCAGCAACCAGTCTATATCAACCGTCTTTAGCAACCCTTCATAGCAACCCTCCATAGCAACCATTTCATAGCAACCAGTCCATAGCAACCGTCTTTAGCAACCCTTCATAGCAACCCTCCATAGCAACCAGTCTATAGCAACCGTCTTTAGCAACCCTTCATAGCAACCCTCCATAGCAACCATTCCATAGCAACCAGTCCATAGCAACCGTCCATAGCAACCAGTCCATAGCAATCCTCCATAGCAACCAGTCCATAGCAACCAGACGATAGCAACCCTCCTCAGCAACCAGTCTATAGCAACCGTCATTAGCAACCAGTCCATAGCAACCCGTCCATAGCAACCTGTCCATAGCAACCATTTCATAGCAACCCTTCATAGCAACCCTCCATAGCAACCAGTCCATAGCAACCAGTCCATAGCAACCAGTCCATAGCAACCCGTCCAAAGCAACCCGTCCAAAGCAACCCGTCCATAGTTTCCCGTCCATAGCAACCTGTCCATAGCAACCAGTCCATAGCAACCCTCCATAGCAACCAGTCCATAGCAACCCGTCCATAGCAACACGTCCATACCAACCCGTCCATAGCATCCCGTCCATAGCAACCTGTCCATAGCAACCAGTCAATAGCATCCAGTCCATAGCAACCTGTCCATAGCAACAGTCCATAGCAACCATCCATAGCAACCAGTCCATAGCAACCCTCCATAGCAACCAGTCCACAGCAACCAGTTCATAGCAACCGTCCATAGCAAGCAGTCCATAGCAAGCAGTCCATAGCAACCCTCCATAGCAACCAGTCCATAGCAACCAGTCCATAGCAACCATCCATAGCAACCAGTCCATAGCAACCAGTCCATAGCAACCAGTCCATAGCAACCAGTCTATAGCAACCCTCCATAGAAACCAGTACATAGCAACCAGTCCATAGCAACCGTCCATAGCAACCAGTCCATAGCAATCCTCCATAGCAACCAGTCCATAGCAACCAGTCCATAGCAACCGGTCCATAGCAACCGTCCATAGCAACCAGTCCATAGCAAGCAGTCCATAGCAACCCTCCATAGCATTGCAGTCCATAGCAACCAGTCCATAGAAACCATCCAAAGCAACCAGTCCATAGCAACCAGTCCATAGCAACCATCCATAGCAACCAGTCCATAGCAACCATCCATAGCAACCAGTCCATAGCAACCCTCCATAGCAACCAGTTCATAGCAACCATTCATAACAACCAGTCCATAGCAACCAGTCCATAGCAACCAGTCCATAGCAACCATTTCATAGCAACCCTTCATAGCAACCATCCATAGCAACCAGTCCATAGCAACCAGTCCATAGCAACCAGTCCATAGCAACCCTCCATAGCAACTGTCTCTTTCTCTTTCGATCTCGATCTCGATCTTTTTCTCTCTCTTTCTCTTTCCCTATCTACCTCGATCTCTCTCGATCTCTCTCTCTTTATCTATCTCGATCTATTTATGTATTTATTTATTTAGTTATTAATAATTTATTATTTTTTTATTTATTTATTATTTATTGTTTGTTTATTATTATTTATTTATTTATTTATTTTATTATTTTTTAATTATTTTTTATTATATATTATTTATTTATTTATTATTGATTATTTATTTCTTATTTAATATTTATTTATTATTATTATTTATTTATTTAATTATCATTTATTTTTTATTTATTTATTTTATTTATTATTTATAATTTAATATTGATTTATTTATTATTTATTTTTTATTTATTTATTATTTATTTGCAGCTACAGGCATCATTCAGATATCGTCTTTTAGAGCCGGCGATTCTGTGCACCGTAAGAATGATCATAGTGGCTGTTCCTCTGCTTGATCATTCTTACAGGTGGCAAAAGGGGACGTCCCCCCTCCCGCCACCCTCCGGTGATCGGTGAGTCGGGGAACACATCTGCCAGACCCGGATGCCTACCATAGAGATTTCTGGCAGACCAGATGGTCGCCGGAGTCTCCATGATCATTCGGAGGCCGGGCACGATATTATGACTTCACGCCTGGCCTTTGCATTAAAAAAAACTACGCCACCTTGGCTGGAAAGCCATATCTCACTGTAAAGAGGACATGCCATACATATTCCTATTACAAGGGATGTTTACATTCCTTATAATAAAAAAAATGATCACTTTTATTTCTAAGTGTCAAAGTAAAAAGTTTAAAGTAAAATTAACAATAATAAAATTCTAGCCCTAGACTACTCTGTAACTCAAAACAAGTAACCAGTAAAAAAATTAAAATAAAGCGTCGCCCATGAGGATTATTAAGTACTGAAGTTTGGCGCCATTCCACGAGCTTGTGCAATTTTGAAGGGTGACATGTTGGGTATCTATTGGTCAGGTGGAAAGCAGGCAGTGTGGTCCATTTTTTTCAGTTTTAGAGCCAGAGAGAAGGTGTGGCAGGCAGGCAGGTGTTATCTCATCCTCTGCTTGGAAGAATGACTGGGACTAGCATGAAGGAAAAGGTGTCCCTGTGAGGTCCAATAGGGATTGTCTGTCCATTGTTGATGGAGAGAGCTCTTCCTAATAAGGGCAAAGTAGTGGTGTCCTCACAGAGGACACAGGAGAACTGTGTCTCTCTCATCCAGGGGAAAGTAAAGCTACATGAGTTATAGTCTATAACAGTCACCCACCCTGAAACTGGGTGGCATATAAATGTGGGGTTTGAGCTGGTAGGTACCAATATACCAGAAAGTTTATTAAATGTATTATTTATTTATTTATTTATTATTTATTTATTTATTTATTATTTATTTATTATTTATTTATTTATTTTATATTTTATTTATTTATTATTTATGTATTTATTTTATATTTTATTATTTATTTTATTTATTATTTATTTTTTATTTATTATTAATGTTTTATTTATTTTTTATTTATTGTTATTTTTTATTTATTTTTTATTCATTATATTATTTATTCTTATTTATTTATTATTTATTATTTATTTATTTTTTATGTATTATTTATTTATTTATTTATGTATTAATTATTTATTTTATTATTTATTATATTTTATATTTTATTTATTTATTATTTATTTATTATTTTTTATTTATGTATTTATTTATTTATTTATGTATTTATTTTATATTTTATATTTTATTATTTATTATTTATTTTATTTATTATTTATTATTATTTTTTTATTTATTATTTTTTTTATTTTATTTTTTTTATTGTTTGTTTTTTTTATTTATTATTTATTATTATTCATTTTTTTTTATTATTATTTTTTTTAATATATTTATTTATTATTTATTATTTACTATTTATTTATGTATTTTTTATTATTTATTATTTTTTTTATATTTTTATTATTTTATTATTTTTTTTTATTTATTATTTATTATTTATTATTATTATTTATTTATTTATTTAATATTTATTATTTATTTTATATTTTATATTTTATTTAATTATTATTTATTTATTTATGTATTTTATATTTTATTATTTATTATTTATTTTTTATTTATTATTTATTTATTTTATTTATCTTTTATTTATTTTATATTTTATTTTTTATTTATTTATTATTTATTTATTTGTTATTTATTATTTATTTATTTTTTATTTATTTTATTATTTATTTTTATTAATTATGTATTTATATATTATTTATTTATTATTATTTTTTTATATTTTATTATTTATTATTTATTTATTATTTAATATATATATATATTTTTTTTTTTTATTTATCTTATTATTTTTTTTTTTTTTTTTTTTTTTTTATTTATTTATTATTTATTTATTATTTACATCTACATTCTGATTCAATCCCTATGTAGCAGCTGCATATCCTGTAACATGAACATTTTTTAAGAAGAGGTTTAAATTATGATTCTGTTAAAGGAGAGCCATTCGCATGTGACAAAAAAAATGGAATGCCTTGCAAATAGTTGAAATTGCTGAATCAGCTCTATTGGGCAATGGGAATGTCCTAAGGCAGTGGTCATCAACATTGTCCTGCAGGGCCCACTAACAGGCCACGTTTGCAAGATAACTGAAATACATCACAGGTGATATCATTTGCTGCTCAGTGACTGCAGTATTCTAGACTGCATTTCCCCAAGGTAATACATAAAACCTGGCATGTTAGTGGGCCCTGCAGGACAAGGTTGATGACCACTGTCCTAAGGCAATAGGACAATATAGGAAATAAATCATAACTGCCTATCCTTTCTTTTTTTTTTTTCAAATAACAGTTTTTTATTTTCGAAAAAGGTCAGTACAAAATATGGCAGCATATCTGGTGTAAGAGAAAAGAGGAGGTACACTATTCCAGCTTAATGTGCTTACACAGTGGTTTCAAAGTTATTTGTACGATCAGTAGCTTGTATAACAACAGGAATCAAAGAGGAGAGAAAGAGGAAAGAGGGGATGGGGCGGAAAGGAGGGTATGGGAGAGAGAGAGAGAGGCAAGTGAAGAAAGAGAGGAGAAAAAAAAGGGAGGAAAGAAAAAGGAAAAGAGGGGGGGAAGCAGGCAAGAGGGGTGGGTGTAATAATGTACCTCGGTGGTCTGTCGTCGGCTCACGGCGGGTCCTCCCTCACATGCCACCTCTCCCAGACAAGGTCATGATCCTCCAGTCTGTCCCGGATCCTAGCCGTCATTTTTTCCATGAGTTCTACATCCTTGACCCTAACGTAAAGGGCCTCTTGGGATGGGGGCATCGGTTTCTTCCAGTTTAGTGCTATCAAGCACCTCGCCGCCGTGGTAATGTGTCTTAACAGCTTCTTATAAGGTTGGGACAGGCCCAGAAGGAATAGCTTCGGGGAGAGGGGTATGGGCACCTCCAGGAGGCGAGACAGAAGCTCTCGTGTCTGAGTCCAGAACGGGACAATCATGGGGCAGGCCCAATATATGTGAAACAGTGTGCCCCTAGCTTGGTTGCATCGCCAGCACCGGTCAGAGGTGGAAGGGTAGATCTTGTGGAGAACGTCCGGGGTCAGGTACCAGAAAAACAGCACTTTGTATGTATTCTCCTTATAAAGGGTACAGATAGAGCTTTTGGCCGCCTGTCTCCAAACCGCTCCCCACTCCTCCTCCGAGAGCACCTCCCCCAGCTCCCTCTCCCATCGAAGCATATAGGCGTGTTTACCGTTGTGTTGGAAGGAGTGTTCATTTAGGATTTGGTATATATCTGATATAAGGCCCCTTCGGGCTGTGCCCTCTAGTATAATGCGCTCAAATGGGGTTGGTTTCGAGAAGAGGAGCCGAGGGGCTACTGTGTGGGCGTAGTGGCGAATCTGTAGGTAGCTGAAGAAAGCTTGTCGTGGGATGTCATGTTTGGCTTGGAGATCAGCGAAGGAGTGCAGGGTGCGAGACCTGGGATCTACTAAATGGCCAAAGTGAAATAGATTTCGCGAGGCCCAGGGCCATGACATCGGGTGGGTGAGGCTTGTCGGTAATTTAGGGTTATAGAGAAAGGAAGTCAGCAGGGAACTGTCAGATTTAAGTCGGCAGCCTTGGGCTAGCCTCCTCCATATACGTTGGAGCTGCCGCATGGAGCCCAGCAAACGTCCGGGCTCCACTGTCGTGTTCGCGTTCCAGAGGAGGTTATTGGGGTGTATTGGTGCCAGCCAAATCTTTTCCACCTCCGTCCATCTATTGTAGGACTTCTGGGGAAACCATGATGCCACCGCTCGTAGCTGTGAGGCCTGGTAATATTTAACCAGGTCTGGGAAGGCCAGGCCTCCCTCGGTTCGCGCCGCCGTCATGACCGAGCATGGGATCCTTTGGCGCCTGTAGTTCCACACATACCGGAGGAGATCCGCTTGTAGGGCACGCAAATGGGCGCATGGGACTGGGATAGGAAGGGTCTGGAACAGATACAGCAGTTTTGGAAGGATCACCATTTTGATGGCCGCTATCCGGCCCAGAAGGGATATCTGATGGGGCTTCCATTTATGGATCAGCGCCCTGATCGAGCTATAGAGGGGGGGGGAATTGGCCTGGTACAAGGATGCAAAGTCCGGGGTCAGATGGACCTCCAGGTATTTCAGGGAGGTTCGCTCCCAGTGGTATGGGAAGACTGACTGCAGGTGTAAGGTCTCTGGTTCGGGCATGTTAATCGGCATGGCCATCGACTTGGAGGTGTTGGTTTTGTATCCCGAGAGGGCCCCGTAGCGTTCAAGTTCACCGTGAAGATTGGGCAGGGAGATGCGGGGACGCGTCAATGTTAAAATAATATCGTCAGCAAAGAGGGAGATCTTAAATTCCCTCCCCCTTACTGGAATACCCCGAATGTCCGGATTACCGCGGATTGTCGCTGCTAGGGGCTCGACGCACAGAGCGAAAAGCAGGGGGGAGAGCGGACACCCTTGGCGGGTTCCATTGGTGACAGGGAAGGTGGACGAAGTGGCAAAGGGAGTTTTTACCTGTGAGATCGGGTTGGTGTAGAGGTGTCGGACCGCCTGAAGAAAAGGTCCCCCAAACCCCATGTGTTTCAACGTGGCGAGCATGAAGGGCCAGCCAAGGCGGTCAAACGCCTTCTCTGCGTCTAGGCTTAGGAGCAAGGACTCCGAGCCCTCCCTGCCCGCCACGTCAATTAGGTCAATCACCTTTCTCGTATTGTCCCCCGCTTGGCGGAGGGGGACAAAGCCCACCTGGTCTTTATGGACCAGGGAGGGCAAGACTACATTTAAACGGAGGGAGAGGACCTTCGTAAAGATTTTGAGGTCTGAGTTTAATAGGGCTATTAATGAGGGGTTTAGGAATGAGGGTGATAAATGACCGCTGCATATCCTGCGGGATGGGGGTCTGTTGTAGAAAGGCGTTGAAGAGTTTAGTCATGTGGGGGAGAAGTGTGGGGAGAAAGGTCTTATAATATTCGTATGGGAACCCATCTGGGCCCGGGGACTTGTGGGCGGGCAGGGCCTTAATGGCCCGGGTTAGCTGCTCATCCGTAATGGGGGCATTAAGGGAGACCAGGTCTTCCGGTTGTAGCCGAGGGATGCCCGCCTGTGTCATGCCTATCCTTTCTTGCTAATCTAATTCTGCAAACACTTTTGTCCAGCAAGTTAACAACTTACCTCAACTGAACTGATTCCATAGCAGTAGCAAAATTACATGACATGTTGAATGCAATTCGTGACACAATAGCAGCATATAAACATTGCTTTTGAAATCCTTTTCAGGATGGTTGCTATGGAGGGTTGCTATGGTCTGGTTGCTATGGACTTGTTGCCATGGAGCGTTGCTATGGACTGGTTGCTATGGACTGGATGCAATGGAGGGTTGCTATGGACTGGTTGCTATGGACTGGTTGCTATGGACTGGATGCAATGGAGGGTTGCTATGGACTGGTTGCTATGGACTGGTTGCTATGGACTGGTTGCTATGGATTGGTTGTTATGAACTGGTTGATATGGAGGGTTGCTATGGACTGGTTGCTATGAACTGGTTGATATGGACTGGTTGCTATGGACTGGTTGCTTTGGATGGTTGCTATGTACTGGTTACTATGGACTGGTTGCTATGGACTGGTTGCTATAGAGGGTTGCTATGGACTGGTTGCTATGGACTGGTTGCTATAGAGGGTTGTTATGAACTGGTTGCCATGGAGGGTTGCTATGGACTGGTTGCTATGAACTGGTTGATATGGACTGGTTGCTATGGACTGGTTGCTTTGGATGGTTGCTATGCACTGGTTGCTATGGACTGGTTGCTATGGACTGGTTGCTATAGAGGGTTGCTATGGACTGGTTGCTATGGATGGTTGCTATGGAGGGTTGCTATGGACTGGTTGCTATGGAGGGTTGCTATGGACTGGTTGCTATGGATTGGTTGCCTTGGACGGTTGCTATGGACTGGTTGCTATGGACGGTTGCTATGGACTGGTTGCTATGGACTGGTTGCAATGGAGGGTTGCTAAGGACTGGTTGCTATGGACTGGTTCCTATGGACTGGATGCAATGAAGGGTTGCTATGGACTGGTTGCTATGGACTGGTTGCTATGGACGATTGCTATGGAGGGTTGGTATGGACGGTTGGTATGGACTGGTTGCTATGTATTGGTTGCTATGGACTGGTTGCTATGGACTGGTTGCTATGAACTGGTTGATATGGTTTGGTTGCTATGGACTGGTTGCTTTGGATGGTTGCTATGCACTGGTTGATATGGACTGGTTGCTATGGACTGGTTGCTATGGATTGGTTGCTATGGACTGGTTTCTATGGAGGGTTGCAATGGACTGGTTGCTTTGGACGGTTGCTATGGACTGGTTGCTATGGATTGGTTGCTATGGACTGGTTGCTATGGAGGGTTGCTATGGACTGGTTGCTATGGACGGGTTGCTATGCACTGGTTGATATGGACTGGTTGCTATGGACTGGTTGCTATGGACTGGTTGCTATTGACTGGTTGCTGAGGAGGGTTGCTATGGTCTGGATTGCTATGGACTGGTTAATATGGACTGGTTGCTATGGACGGGTTGCTATGGACCGGTTGCTATGAACTGGTTGCTTTGGATGGTTGCTATGGACAGGTTGCTATGGACGGTTGTTATGGACTGGTTGCTATTTACTTGTTGCTATGGATGGTTGCTATGGACTGGTTGCTATAGAGGGTTGCTATGGATGGTTGCTATGGACTGGTTGAAATGGAATTGTTGCGAAAGACGGTTGCTATAGACTGGTTGCTGAGGAGGGTTGCTATAGTCTGGTTGCTATGGACTGGTTGCTATGGAGGATTGCTATGGACTGGTTGCTATGGACGGTTGCTATGGACTGGTTGCTATGGACTGCTTGTTATGGAGGGTTGCAATAGACTGGTTGCTATGGACTGGTTGCTATGGACCGGTTGCTATGGATGGTTACTATGGACTGGTTGCTATGGACTGGTTGCTATGGATGGTTGCTATGGACTGGTTGCTATGGAGGGTTGCTATGGACTGCTTGCTATGGACTGGTTGCTATGGACGGTTGATATGAACTGGTTGCTGTGAACTGGTTGCTGTGAACTGGTTGCTATGGACTGTTGCTATGGACCAGTTGCTATGGACTGGTTGCTATGGACTGGTTGCTATGGACAGGTTGCTATGGACGGGGGTTGCTATGGACTGGTTGCAATGGAGGGTTGCTATGGACTGGTTGCTATGGATGGTTGCTATGGACCGGTTGCTATGGACTGGATGCTATGGACTGGTTGCTATGGACAGGTTGCTATGGACGGGATGCTATGGACGTGTTGCTATGGACGGGTTGCTCTGGACTGGTTGCTATGGAGGGTTGCTATGGACTGGTTGCTATGGACAGGTTGCCATGGACGGGTTGCTATGGACGGGTTGCTATGGACTGGTTGCTATGGAGGGTTTCTATGAAGGGTTGCTATGAAATGGTTGCTATGGATCGTTGCTATGGACTGGTTGCTATGGACTGGTTGCTATGGATGGTTGCTATGGACTGGTTGCTATGGACTGGTTGCTATGGACTGGTTGCTATGGATTGGTTGTTATGAACTGGTTGATATGGAGGGTTGCTATGGACTGGTTGCTATGAACTGGTTGATATGGACTGGTTGCTATGGACTGGTTGCTTTGGATGGTTGCTATGTACTGGTTGCTATGGACTGGTTGCTATGGACTGGTTGCTATAGAGGGTTGCTATGGACTGGTTGCTATGGACTGGTTGCTATGGATTGGTTGTTATGAACTGGTTGATATGGAGGGTTGCTATGGACTGGTTGCTATGAACTGGTTGATATGGACTGGTTGCTATGGACTGTTTGCTTTGGATGGTTGCTATGCACTGGTTACTATGGACTGGTTGCTATGGACTGGTTGCTATAGAGGGTTGCTATGGACTGGTTGCTATGGATGGTTGCTATGGAGGGTTGCTATGGACTGGATGCTATGGACTGGTTGCTATGGACTGGTTGCTATGGAGGGTTGCTATGGACTGGTTGCTATGGATTGGTTGCCTTGGACGGTTGCTATGGACTGGTTGCTATGGACAGGTTGCTATGGACGGGATGCTATGGACGTGTTGCTATGG
The DNA here is from genome assembly GCF_905171775.1 of Rana temporaria. Classification (NCBI taxonomy): domain Eukaryota; kingdom Metazoa; phylum Chordata; class Amphibia; order Anura; family Ranidae; genus Rana; species Rana temporaria. Next base: position 150,929,200 of record NC_053496.1, read on the forward strand.
ACGGGTTGCTCTGGACTGGTTGCTATGGAGGGTTGCTATGGACTGGTTGCCATAGACGGGTTGCTATGGACGGGTTGCTATGGACGGGTTGCTATGGACTGGTTGCTATGGAGGGTTTCTATGAAGGGTTGCTATGAAATGGTTGCTATGGATCGTTGCTATGGACTGGTTGCTATGGACTGGTTGCTATGGATGGTTGCTATGGACTGGTTGCTATGGAGGGTTGCTATGGACTGCTTGCTATGGACTGGTTGCTATGGATGGTTGCTATGAACTGGTTGCTGTGGACTGGTTGCTATGGACCGGTTGCTATGGACTGGTTGCTATGGACTATTTAATATGGACAGGTTGCTATGGACGGGTTGCTATGGACTGGTTGCAATGGAGGGTTGCTATGGACTGGTTGCTCTGGATGGTTGCTATGGACTGGTTGCTATGGATGGTTGCTATGGACTGGTTGCTATGGACGGTTGCTATGGACGGTTGCTATGGACTGGTTGCTATGGACTGGTTGCTATGGTCTGGTTGCTATGGACTGGTTGCTATGGACTGGTTGATATGGAGGGTTGCTATGAAGGGTTGCTATGAAATGGTTGCTATGGACTGGTTGCTATGGACTGTTGCTATGGACCGGTTGCTATGGACTGGTTGCTATGAACTGGTTGCTATGGACTGCTTGCTATGGAGGGTTGCTATAGACTGGTTGATATGGACTGGTTGCTATGGATGGTTGCTATGGACTGGTTGCTATGGACTGGTTGCTATGGACTGGTTGCTATGGACTGCATAGAGACTGCTTGCTATGGACAGGTTGCTATGGACGGGTTGCTATGGACTTGTTGCTATGGACTTGTTGCTATGGACTGGTTGCTATGGACTGAAAAAATAAATTATATGAGTGAATGAATGACTTCCTCTCGAGCAACAGTCACTCACAATCCCATCAAAGTTTGTAGAGAATAAAAAAGAGTTGGCATATATTAGGGGAGGACAGTTACTATGTTGCTATGGACTGGTTGCTATTGACTAGTTGCTGAGGACAGTTGCTCTGTTCTGGATTGCTATGGACTGGTTAATATGGACTGGTTGCTATGAACTGGTTGCTTTGGACAGGATGCTATGGACGGGTTGCTATGGACTTGTTGCTATGGACTGGTTACTATGGACTGGTTGCTATTGACTGGTTGCTGAGGACAGTTGCTCTGTTCTGGATTGCTATGGACGGTTGCTATGGACTGGTTGCTATGGAGGGTTGCTATGGACTGGTTGCTGAGGAGGGTTGCTATGGTCTGAATTGCTATGGACTGGTTAATATGGACTGGTTGCTATGGACGGTTGCTATGGACTGGTTGCTATGGACTGGTTGCTATGGACTGGTTGCTATGGAGGCTTGCTATGGGCTGGTTGCTATTGATAGTTGCTATGGCCTGGTTGCTATGGAGGGTTGCTATGGACTGGTTGCTAAGGAGGGTTGCTATGGACTGGTTGCTATGGACTGGTTGCTATGGACTGTTGCTATGGAGGGTTGCTATGGACCGGTTGCTATGGACGGTTGCAATGGACGGGTTGCTATGGACTGGTTGCTATGGATTGGTTGCTATGGACGGTTTCTATGAACTGGTTGCTATGGATGGTTGCTATGGACGGTTGCTATGGAGGGTTGCTATGGACGGTTGGTATGGACTGGTTGCTATGTATTGGTTGCTATGGACTGGTTGCTATGGACTGGTTGCTATGAACTGGTTGATATGGTTTGGTTGCTATGGACTGGTTGCTTTGGATGGTTGCTATGCACTGGTTGATATGGACTGGTTGCTATTGACTGGTTGCTGAGGAGGGTTGCTATGGTCTGGATTGCTATGGGCTGGTTAATATGGATTGGTTGCTATGGACGGGATGCTATGGACCGGTTGCTATGAACTGGTTGCTTTGGATGGTTGCTATGGACTGGTTGCTATGGACGGTTGCTATGGACTGGTTGCTATGGACTGGTTGCTATTTACTTGTTGCTATGGATGGTTGCTATGGACTGGTTGCTATAGAGGGTTGCTATGGATGGTTGCTATGGATGGTTGCTATGGACTGGTTGAAATGGAATGGTTGCGAAAGACGGTTGCTATAGACTGGTTGCTGAGGAGGGTTGCTATAGTCTGGTTGCTATGGACTGGTTGCTATGGAGGATTGCTATGGACTGGTTGCTATGGACGGTTGCTATGGACTGGTTGCTATGGACTGCTTGTTATGGAGGGTTGCAATAGACTGGTTGCTATGGACTGGTTGCTATGGATGGTTGCTATGGACTAGTTGCTATGGACTGGTTGCTATGGATGGTTGCTATGGACTGGTTGCTATGGACTGGTTGCTATGGAGGGTTGCTATGGACTGCTTGCTATGGACTGGTTGCTATGGACGGTTGATGTGAACTGGTTGCTGTGAACTGGTTGCTATGGACTGTTGCTATGGACCGGTTGCTATGGACTGGTTGCTATGGACTGGTTGCTATGGACTGGTTGCAATGAAGGGTTGCTATGGACTGGTTGCTATGGATGGTTGCTATGGACTGGTTGCTATGGACTGTTGCTATGGACCGGATGCTATGGACTGGTTGCTATGGACTGGTTGCTATGGACAGGTTGCTATGGACGGGTTGCTATGGACGGGTTGCTATGGACTGGTTGCTATGGAGGGTTTCTATGAAGGGTTGCTATGAAATGGTTGCTATGGATCGTTGCTATGGACTGGTTGCTATGGACTGGTTGCTATGGATGGTTGCTATGGACTGGTTGCTATGGACTGGTTGCTATGGACTGGTTGCTATGGATTGGTTGTTATGAACTGGTTGATATGGAGGGTTGCTATGGACTGGTTGCTATGAACTGGTTGATATGGACTGGTTGCTATGGACTGGTTGCTTTGGATGGTTGCTATGTACTGGTTACTATGGACTGGTTGCTATGGACTGGTTGCTATAGAGGGTTGCTATGGACTGGTTGCTATGGACTGGTTGCTATGGATTGGTTGTTATGAACTGGTTGATATGGAGGGTTGCTATGGACTGGTTGCTATGAACTGGTTGATATGGACTGGTTGCTATGGACTGGTTGCTTTGGATGGTTGCTATGCACTGGTTACTATGGACTGGTTGCTATGGACTGGTTGCTATAGAGGGTTGCTATGGACTGGTTGCTATGGATGGTTGCTATGGAGGGTTGCTATGGACTGGTTGCTATGGACTGGTTGCTATGGATTGGTTGCCTTGGACGGTTGCTATGGACTGGTTGCTATGGACGGTTGCTATGGACTGGTTGCTATGGACTGGTTGCAATGGAGGGTTGCTAAGGACTGGTTGCTATGGACTGGTTCCTATGGACTGGATGCAATGAAGGGTTGCTATGGACTGGTTGCTATGGACTGGTTGCTATGGACGATTGCTATGGAGGGTTGGTATGGACGGTTGGTATGGACTGGTTGCTATGTATTGGTTGCTATGGACTGGTTGCTATGGACTGGTTGCTATGAACTGGTTGATATGGTTTGGTTGCTATGGACTGGTTGCTTTGGATGGTTGCTATGCACTGGTTGATATGGACTGGTTGCTATGGACTGGTTGCTATGGATTGGTTGCTATGGACTGGTTTCTATGGAGAGTTGCAATGGACTGGTTGCTTTGGACGGTTGCTATGGACTGGTTGCTATGGATTGGTTGCTATGGACTGGTTGCTATGGAGGGTTTCTATGGACTGGTTGCTATGGACGGGTTGCTATGCACTGGTTGATATGGACTGGTTGCTATGGACTGGTTGCTATTGACTGGTTGCTGAGGAGGGTTGCTATGGTCTGGGTTGCTATGGACTGGTTAATATGGACTGGTTGCTATGGACGGGTTGCTATGGACCGGTTGCTATGAACTGGTTGCTTTGGATGGTTGCTATGGACAGGTTGCTATGAACGGTTGCTATGGACTGGTTGCTATGGACTGGTTGCTATTTACTTGTTGCTATGGATGGTTGCTATGGACTGGTTGCTATAGAGGGTTGCTATGGATGGTTGCTATGGACTGGTTGAAATGGAATGGTTGCGAAAGACGGTTGCTATAGACTGGTTGCTGAGGAGGATTGCTATAGTCTGGTTGCTATGGACTGGTTGCTATGGAGGATTGCTATGGACTGGTTGCTATGGACGGTTGCTATGGACTGGTTGCTATGGACTGCTTGTTATGGAGGGTTGCAATAGACTGGTTGCTATGGACTGGTTGCTATGGACCAGTTGCTATGGATGGTTGCTATGGACTGGTTGCTATGGACTGGTTGCTATGGATGGTTGCTATGGACTGGTTGCTATGGACTGGTTGCTATGGAGGGTTGCTATGGACTGGTTGCTATGGACTGGTTACTATGGACGGTTGATATGAACTGGTTGCTGTGAACTGGTTGCTATGGACTGTTGCTATGGACCGGTTGCTATGGACTGGTTGCTATGGACTGGTTGCTATGGACAGGTTGCTATGGACGGGGGTTGCTATGGACTGGTTGCAATGAAGGGTTGCTATGGACTGGTTGCTATGGATGGTTGCTATGGACTGGTTGCTATGGACTGTTGCTATGGACCGGTTGCTATGGACTGGATGCTATGGACTGGTTGCTATGGACTGGTTGCTATGGACAGGTTGCTATGGACGGGATGCTATGGACGTGTTGCTATGGACGGGTTGCTCTGGACTGGTTGCTATGGAGGGTTGCTATGGACTGGTTGCTATGGACAGGTTGCTATGGACGGGTTGCTATGGACGGGTTGCTATGGACTGGTTGCTATGGAGGGTTTCTATGAAGGGTTGCTATGAAATGGTTGCTATGGATCGTTGCTATGGACTGGTTGCTATGGACTGGTTGCTATGGATGGTTGCTATGGACTGGTTGCTATGGAGGGTTGCTATGGACTGCTTGCTATGGACTGGTTGCTATGAACTTGTTGCTGTGGACTGGTTGCTATGGACCGGTTGCTATGGACTGGTTGCTATGGACTAGTTGCTATGGACAGGTTGCTATGGACGGGTTGCTATGGACTGGTTGCAATGGAGGGTTGCTATGGACTGGTTGCTCTGGATGGTTGCTATGGACTGGTTGCTATGGATGGTTGCTATGGACTGGTTGCTATGGACGGTTGCTATGGACGGTTGCTATGGACTGGTTGCTATGGACTGGTTGCTATGGTCTGGTTGCTATGGACTGGTTGCTATGGACTGGTTGATATGGAGGGTTGCTATGAAGGGTTGCTATGAAATGGTTGCTATGGACTGGTTGCTATGGACTGTTGCTATGGACCGGTTGCTATGGACTGGTTGCTATGAACTGGTTGCTATGGACTGCTTGCTATGGAGGGTTGCTATAAACTGGTTGATATGGACTGGTTGCTATGGATGGTTGCTATGGACTGGTTGCTATGGACTGGTTGCTATGGACTGGTTGCTATGGACTGCATAGAGACTGCTTGCTATGGACAGGTTGCTATGGACGGGTTGCTATGGACTTGTTGCTATGGACTTGTTGCTATGGACTGGTTGCTATGGACTGGTTGCTATTGACTAGTTGCTGAGGACAGTTGCTCTGTTCTGGATTGCTATGGACTGGTTAATATGGACTGGTTGCTATGAACTGGTTGCTTTGGACAGGTTGCTATGGACGGGTTGCTATGGACTTGTTGCTATGGACTGGTTACTATGGACTGGTTGCTATTGACTGGTTGCTGAGGACAGTTGCTCTGTTCTGGATTGCTATGGACGGTTGCTATGGAGGGTTGCTATGGACTGGTTGCTGAGGAGGGTTGCTATGGTCTGAATTGCTATGGACTGGTTAATATGGACTGGTTGCTATGGACGGTTGCTATGGACTGGTTGCTATGGACTGGTTGCTATGGACTGGTTGCTATGGAGGCTTGCTATGGGCTGGTTGCTATTGATAGTTGCTATGGCCTGGTTGCTATGGAGGGTTGCTATGGACTGGTTGCTAAGGAGGGTTGCTATGGACTGGTTGCTATGGACTGGTTGCTATGGACTGTTGCTATGGAGGGTTGCTATGGACCGGTTGCTATGGACGGTTGCAATGGACGGGTTGCTATGGACTGGTTGCTATGGATTGGTTGCTATGGACGGTTGCTATGGACTGGTTGCTATGGATGGTTGCTATGGACGATTGCTATGGAGGGTTGCTATGGACGGTTGGTATGGACTGGTTGCTATGTATTGGTTGCTATGGACTGGTTGCTATGGACTGGTTGCTATGAACTGGTTGATATGGTTTGGTTGCTATGGACTGGTTGCTTTGGATGGTTGCTATGCACTGGTTGATATGGACTGGTTGCTATTGACTGGTTGCTGAGGAGGGTTGCTATGGTCTGGATTGCTATGGGCTGGTTAATATGGACTGGTTGCTATGGACGGGTTGCTATGGACCGGTTGCTATGAACTGGTTGCTTTGGATGGTTGCTATGGACAGGTTGCTATGGACGGTTGCTATGGACTGGTTGCTATGGACTGGTTGCTTTTTACTTGTTGCTATGGATGGTTGCTATGGACTGGTTGCTATAGAGGGTTGCTATGGATGGTTGCTATGGACTGGTTGAAATGGAATGGTTGCGAAAGACGGTTGCTATAGACTGGTTGCTGAGGAGGGTTGCTATAGTCTGGTTGCTATGGACTGGTTGCTATGGAGGATTGCTATGGACTGGTTGCTATGGACGGTTGCTATGGACTGGTTGATATGGACTGCTTGTTATGGAGGGTTGCAATAGACTGGTTGCTATGGACTGGTTGCTATGGATGGTTGCTATGGACTAGTTGCTATGGACTGGTTGCTATGGATGGTTGCTATGGACTGGTTGCTATGGACTGGTTGCTATGGAGGGTTGCTATGGACTGGTTGCTATGGACGGTTGCTGTGAACTGGTTGCTATGGACGGTTGCTATGGACCGGTTGCTATGGACAGGTTGCTATGGACGGGGGTTGCTATGGACTGGTTGCAATGAAGGGTTGCTATGGACTGGTTGCTATGGATGGTTGCTATGGACTGGTTGCTATGGACTGTTGCTATGGACCGGTTGCTATGGACTGGATGCTATGGACTGGTTGCTATGGACTGGTTGCTATGGACTGGTTGCTATGGACTGGTTGCTATGGACAGGTTGCTATGGACGGGGGTTGCTATGGACTGGTTGCAATGGAGGGTTGCTATGGACTGGTTGCTATGGATGGTTGCTATGGACTGGTTGCTATGGACTGTTGCTATGGACCGGTTGCTATGGACTGGTTGCTATGGACTGGTTGCTATGGACAGGTTGCTATGGACAGGTTGCTATGGACGGGTTGCTATGGACGGGTTGCTATGGACTGGTTGCTATGGAGGGTTTGCTATGAAGGGTTGCTATGAAATGGTTGCTATGGATCGTTGCTATGGACTGGTTGCTATGGACGGTTGCTATGGACTGGTTGCTATGGAGGGTTGCTATGGACTGGTTGCTGAGGAGGGTTGCTATGGTCTGAATTGCTATGGACTGTTTAATATGGACTGGTTGCTATGGACGGTTGCTATGGACTGGTTGCTATGGACTGGTTGCTATGGACTGGTTGCTATGGAGGCTTGCTATGGGCTGGTTGCTATTGATAGTTGCTATGGCCTGGTTGCTATGGAGGGTTGCTATGGACTGGTTGCTAAGGAGGGTTGCTATGGACTGGTTGCTATGGACTGTTGCTATAGAGGGTTGCTATGGACCGGTTGCAATGGACGGGTTGCTATGGACTGGTTGCTATGGATTGGTTGCTATGGACGGTTTCTATGAACTGGTTGCTATGGATGGTTGCTATATGCAGAGTATGCTAGTACTGTATGCATAAGTAACTTTAAGAGGGGCATAACACTTTCCAGTGATGCATTCTTCATTGAGTCAAGGGAGGCTGTGATTTCAGGAACAGCAAAGATCTTCTCATCAAAGTCGGTCATGTGCAGTCCTTGCAGTGTTCTACTCAGAGCAACATAGTCCATTCCCGGTTGGAAGACCCGTTTCAATGAGACCACTGCCGACTGTATCGACATCCCCTGACACTTATGCACATGCAAAAGCCAACTTAAGGAGGAACTGCCTGCGAACAACTCTTTTCTGTCTCATGTTTCTACCCCTTCTATGTACACCAAGTTGTCAGCATCACAAGACGACTAGTTACGGTATCTCTTTACTGTAGTTACGGTAAACAAGCCCAAGCTTGTTTACCGTAGTAGCAGCATTCTCAGTCTGGATGATTATTCTTGCAATCTTACCAAATGTCCCGTTTACAAGCCCGTCTTCAACATCAATGTAACTTGTGATCATGATACGGGCACCTTCAGCTGCTTGCAGTGTGTCAATCAGATTGTCTTTGTGTCCTTTGAAAGATTGGTGTTGCCGCAGCATCATTCCTGTTTTAGTTTTTTTCTGTAATCGTCTGGCATCTATGTTGGTGACGTTTAAATGGAGAACAGACACAGTTGCGTCATTATGTTTGATAGGGCAGTGGGTGGGATCTATCAAAGCCGCAGCAAGCAGAGAGGCTTTGTCATCATTGCTTAAGGAGTCAGTCTTCGGCTTGACTCTGATTCTATTCAAAAGCTCAGCAAATGAAATGTCTCTGTCAGCGTGATCATCTGCAATTAGTCTTTCCAGACATCATTGGTATTTTCCTCAAACACGCAGAGTGGTTTACTTTTTCCCAGCTGGGGAACCTGGTGAAAGTCTCCTACCGCTAGTACTGACATACCAATAAAAAGGTTTCTTACTGCCTTTGATTTGCTGTAATCTCCAGTTGATGTAGGCAAACAGGGGCTTTGAAATCATTGACACCTTGTCAATAACAATGATCTCCGCATTTAAAAGCTATGCCCTAACTTCATCTATGAGATTTCCGAGTCCTTGGTGGGTGGCTTCAAGCTTCTTGGCAATTTCAGCAGAGAATGCAAAGTGTTGCCTGAAATGTTGAAAGCTGCTGTTCCTGTAAATGCAGTTAGTAATAATACACTGGGCATGGATATGTCTGCATTCTCACGTAGTTAGGTACGGTTAGAGAGTATCTTTGTTGGTTCAGCATAGATGCACTTTATCAGGTTTGATTTGCCTGTCCCTGCGCCACCAGTGATAAATTAATAGAATAGGTCGGGATTTAGGCCACGCACACGGTTAGTGCACCAGTCACAAACTGAGTAAAATGTCTGAGCGGTTAAGGTTTCTGTACATTTTCCGTAGGAAATCAGGACACATTCACAGATGTGTAACAGAACTTCAAATGCACCTGTTTGTTTGTGACGTGTATACTCCGTCAGCAAATGTGGATTGTAGTTGTTCAACCCAGCAGTCCATGGCATCGCGCTTCATTAGAATCACGCTTACGGAGGTGACACCTTGTCATCATTGTCTTTTCCAAAATATAGGAGCTCTTGGTACCTAACAATGTATATGAGGGCTCCCTCTCGCTTGATATTCAACCCGGTAAAAGTAGGTGGTCACTGGGTTGCTTTGAGGAATGTCACCCTTTTCAGCCCAGTCTAGCTCAGAAAAATCCACCTTGTTGTGCCTTTATTGCCGTTATTACCTCTGGCCATCTGAATTCTGCAGCAGAGAAGGTAAGAAAAAATGTCGGCTTATTCAATTGTCTGACCATGGGCTAGTAAATTCTTCAGATTTTTATCCCAGTAAGCTGGAGTCCCTCTCAGTGGTTGCATGAACATTGTGGCATCTCGGTTTCGCACCAACCTCTCAACCTCACGCTTGTCTTGTAGCATCTTGTTGGATAACTTCCGCACATCCTTGGTAATGAGTTTTAATTTCCTTAACTGGATGGACATGTTGTGTTTCTGTGACAAACTGCGCAAAGAAGAGGTAGTTTGTGTAGTTTGTGTCTCTTGCAAAACGAGTATCAACACAAAAAAACCTTGCATTGAAAACATGCTCGGGGACTTGTCTTCCCTGGTCCAATGTATTTTGTCCAGTAGGGAAAGCCTAGGAACTTTAAAGAAGCTGACTGGTGTGTTTACTTGTGCAGGTGCAATGCTGAATATTTCATCACTGTGCTTCCTCTCCAAGGTCAGTTGGCTGCAAACAGCTGTCTAGGTCAATTCCAGGTCTTAGTGCATCCTTCTCATCCTCTTGGGAGGTCATGGCCTTCCTGTGATTCTCAGAAGCAGCATGTTAAACATGGAGGTTGTAGCTCTAATGGATCACAATTTTCGATGCGTTCAAGTATCTCCATCATTTCAGTTTCATCACTTTAGTCGGGGTGAGTTTTGACAGACCTGCTACTACTACATTTCTCATGATGACATTGTGAAACAGCTTTGTAAGTCAGACGTCTTTTCAGCTTCACTCTGTGTAACTGGGATGTGCTGTGCAATTATGGTAGAGTATAGACCGTGGTTTCCACACAAACTACAGCGCCGTGTATAGCTGCCTGTCGACCTTTGGGAAGTGTGATGATCTTGGCAAATGGCAGTATTTTGGCCAAAAGTTGTCTTTCCAGCACATTCAAATCGCAGAGCTCTGGAGGAATGGGCGCCAGCTCCATGTTGTTAGACACAGGGATGGAAGATTTAGGTCCTGCTTTTAAATGTGAATCACAGTTGTGACAAATCATTCTTTGGTCCTTTCATCTGGTACCTTGACCGTGATTGTTGCACACATGGACATATTTCCCTGTAAAACAGGCAGCAACAATGTGTAGATTATTTTTGTAATTGCTGTGAATGCAATGTTTCACTTGGTTAGGGAAAAGGGTGCGATGACACATCGTGCACACAAAAGTTGTCCCAACTTTAATGCATTCATGGAAAGCTGTCTGCATTAGGCTGTTGTCCACTGGTAGCAACCCTCCATAGCAACCAGTCCATAGCAACCAGTCCATAGCAACCATCCATAGCAACCAGTCCATAGCAATCCTCCATAGCAACCAGTCCATAGCAACCAGTCCATAGAAACCATCCAAAGCAACCAGTCCATAGCAACCAGTCCATAGCAACCAGTTCATAGCAACCATTTCATAGCAACCCTTCATAGCAACCCTCCATATCAACCAGTCCATAGCAACCAGTCCATAGCAACCAGTCCATAGCAACCCTTCATAGCAACCCTCCATAGCAACCAGTCCATAGCAACCAGTCCATAGCAACCAGTTCATAGCAACCGTCCACAGCAACCAGTCCATAGCAATCCTCCATAGCAACCAGTCCATAGCAACCATCTTTAGCAACCCTTCATAGCAACCCTCCATAGCAACCATTTCATAGCAACCAGTCCATAGCAACCAGTCCATAGCAACTGTCCATAGCAACCAGTCCATAGCAATCCTCCATAGCAACCAGTCCATAGCAACCAGACGATAGCAACCCTCCTCAGCAACCAGTCTATAGCAACCGTCTTTAGCAACCCTTCATAGCAACCCTCCATAGCAACCATTCCATAGCAACCAGTCCATAGCAACCAGTCCATAGCAACCAGTCCATAGCAATCCTCCATAGCAACCAGTCCATAGCAACCAGACGATAGCAACCCTCCTCAGCAACCAGTCTATAGCAACCGTCATTAGCAACCAGTCCATAGCAACCCGTCCATAGCAACCCGTCCATAGCAACCAGTCCATAGCAACCAGTCCATAGCAACCATTTCATAGCAACCCTTCATAGCAACCAGTCCATAGCAACCAGTCCATAGCAACCAGTCCATAGTAACCCGTCCATAGCAACCCGTCCATAGTTTCCCATCCATAGCAACCTGTCCATAGCAACCAGTCCATAGCAACCCTCCATAGCAACCAGTCCATAGCAACCCGTCCATAGCAACACATCCATACCAACCCGTCCATAGCAACCAGTCCATAGCAACCATCCATAGCAACCAGTCCATAGCAACCGTCCATAGCAACCATCCATAGCAACCATTTCATAGCAACCCTTCATAGCAACCCTCCATAGCAACCAGTCCATAGCAACCAGTTCATAGCAACCGTCCATAGCAACCAGTCCATAGCAATCCTCCATAGCAACCAGTCCATAGCAACCAGACGATAGCAACCCTCCTCAGCAACCAGTCTATATCAACCGTCTTTAGCAACCCTTCATAGCAACCCTCCATAGCAACCATTTCATAGCAACCAGTCCATAGCAACCGTCTTTAGCAACCCTTCATAGCAACCCTCCATAGCAACCAGTCTATAGCAACCGTCTTTAGCAACCCTTCATAGCAACCCTCCATAGCAACCATTCCATAGCAACCAGTCCATAGCAACTGTCCATAGCAACCAGTCCATAGCAATCCTCCATAGCAACCAGTCCATAGCAACCAGACGATAGCAACCCTCCTCAGCAACCAGTCTATAGCAACCGTCATTAGCAACCAGTCCATAGCAACCCGTCCATAGCAACCTGTCCATAGCAACCATTTCATAGCAACCCTTCATAGCAACCCTCCATAGCAACCAGTCCATAGCAACCAGTCCATAGCAACCAGTCCATAGCAACCCGTCCAAAGCAACCCGTCCAAAGCAACCCGTCCATAGTTTCCCGTCCATAGCAACCTGTCCATAGCAACCAGTCCATAGCAACCCTCCATAGCAACCAGTCCATAGCAACCCGTCCATAGCAACACGTCCATACCAACCCGTCCATAGCATCCCGTCCATAGCAACCTGTCCATAGCAACCAGTCAATAGCATCCAGTCCCTAGCAACCTGTCCATAGCAACAGTCCATAGCAACCATCCATAGCAACCAGTCCATAGCAACCCTCCATAGCAACCAGTCCACAGCAACCAGTTCATAGCAACCGTCCAGAGCAAGCAGTCCATAGCAAGCAGTCCATAGCAACCCTCCATAGCAACCAGTCCATAGCAACCAGTCCATAGCAACCAGTCCATAGCAACCATCCATAGCAACCAGTCCATAGCAACCAGTCCATAGCAACCAGTCTATAGCAACCCTCCATAGAAACCAGTACATAGCAACCAGTCTATAGCAACCGTCCATAGCAACTAGTCCATAGCAATCCTCCATAGCAACCAGTCCATAGCAACCAGTCCATAGCAACCGGTCCATAGCAACCGTCCATAGCAACCAGTCCATAGCAAGCAGTCCATAGCAACCCTCCATAGCATTGCAGTCCATAGCAACCAGTCCATAGAAACCATCCAAAGCAACCAGTCCATAGCAGCCAGTCCATAGCAACCATCCATAGCAACCAGTCCATAGCGACCATCCATAGCAACCAGTCCATAGCAACCCTCCATAGCAACCAGTTCATAGCAACCATTCATAACAACCAGTCCATAGCATTCAGTCCATAGCAACCAGTCCATAGCAACCATTTCATAGCAACCCTTCATAGCAACCATCCATAGCAACCAGTCCATAGCAACCAGTCCATAGCAACCAGTCCATAGCAACCCTCCATAGCAACTGTCTCTTTCTCTTTCGATCTCGATCTCGATCTTTTTCTCTCTCTTTCTCTTTCCCTATCTACCTCGATCTCTCTCTCTTTATCTATCTCGATCTATTTATGTATTTATTTATTTAGTTATTAATAATTTATTATTTTTTTATTTATTTATTATTTATTGTTTGTTTATTATTATTTATTTATTTATTTATTTTATTATTTTTTAATTATTTTTTATTATATATTATTTATTTATTTATTATTGATTATTTATTTCTTATTTAATATTTATTTATTATTATTATTTATTTATTTAATTATCATTTATTTTTTATTTATTTATTTTATTTATTATTTATAATTTAATATTGATTTATTTATTATTTATTTTTTATTTATTTATTATTTATTTGCAGCTACAGGCATCATTCAGATATCGTCTTTTAGAGCCGGCGATTCTGTGCACCGTAAGAATGATCATAGCGGCTGTTCCTCTGCTTGATCATTCTTACAGGTGGCAAAAGGGGACGTCCCCCCTCCCGCCACCCTCCGGTGATCGGTGAGTCGGGGAACACATCTGCCAGACCCGGATGCCTACCATAGAGATTTCTGGCAGACCAGATGGTCGCCGGAGTCTCTATGATCATTCGGAGGCCGGGCACGATATTATGACTTCACGCCTGGCCTTTGCATTAAAAAAAACTACGCCACCTTGGCTGGAAAGCCATATCTCACTGTAAAGAGGTCCTGCCATACATATTCCTATTACAAGGGATGTTTACATTCCTTATAATAAAAAAAATTATCACTTTTATTTCTAAGTGTCAAAGTAAAAAGTTTAAAGTAAAATTAACAATAATAAAATTCTAGCCCTAGACTACTCTGTAACTCAAAACAAGTAACCAGTAAAAAAATTAAAATAAAGCGTCGCCCATGAGGATTATTAAGTACTGAAGTTTGGCGCCATTCCACGAGCTTGTGCAATTTTGAAGGGTGACATGTTGGGTATCTATTGGTCAGGTGGAAAGCAGGCAGTGTGGTCCATTTTTTTCAGTTTTAGAGCCAGAGAGAAGGTGTGGCAGGCAGGCAGGTGTTATCTCATCCTCTGCTTGGAAGAATGACTGGGACTAGCATGAAGGAAAAGGTGTCCCTGTGAGGTCCAATAGGGATTGTCTGTCCATTGTTGATGGAGAGAGCTCTTCCTAATAAGGGCAAAGTAGTGGTGTCCTCACAGAGGACACAGGAGAACTGTGTCTCTCTCATCCAGGGGAAAGTAAAGCTACATGAGTTATAGTCTATAACAGTCACCCACCCTGAAACTGGGTGGCATATAAATGTGGGGTTTGAGCTGGTAGGTACCAATATACCAGAAAGTTTATTAAATGTATTATTTATTTATTTATTTATTATTTATTTATTTATTTATTATTTATTTATTATTTATTTATTTATTTTATATTTTATTTATTTATTATTTATGTATTTATTTTATATTTTATTATTTATTTTATTTATTATTTATTTTTTATTTATTATTAATTTTTTATTTATTTTATTTATTTTTTATTTATTTTTATTTTTTATTTATTTTTTATTCATTATATTATTTATTCTTATTTATTTATTATTTATTATTTATTTATTTTTTATTTATTATTTATTTATTTATTTATGTATTAATTATTTATTTTATTATTTATTATATTTTATATTTTATTTATTTATTATTTATTTATTATTTTTTATTTATGTATTTATTTATTTATTTATGTATTTATTTTATATTTTATATTTTATTATTTATTATTTATTTTATTTATTATTTATTATTATTTTTTTATTTATTATTTTTTTTATTTTATTTTTTTTATTGTTTGTTTTTTTTATTTATTATTTATTATTATTCATTTTTTTTTATTATTATTTTTTTTAATATATTTATTTATTATTTATTATTTACTATTTATTTATTTATTTTTTATTATTTATTATTTTTTTTATATTTTTTATTATTTTATTATTTTTTTTTATTTATTATTTATTATTTATTATTATTATTTATTTATTTATTTAATATTTATTATTTATTTTATATTTTATATTTTATTTAATTATTATTTATTTATTTATGTATTTTATATTTTATTATTTATTATTTATTTTTTATTTATTATTTATTTATTTTATTTATCTTTTATTTATTTTATATTTTATTTTTTATTTATTTATTATTTATTTATTTGTTATTTATTATTTATTTATTTTTTATTTATTTTATTATTTATTTTTATTAATTATGTATTTATATATTATTTATTTATTATTATTTTTTTATATTTTATTATTTATTATTTATTTATTATTTAATATATATATATATATTTTTTTTTTATTTATCTTATTATTTTTTTTTTTTTTTTTTTTTTTTATTTATTTATTATTTATTTATTATTTACATCTACATTCTGATTCAATCCCTATGTAGCAGCTGCATATCCTGTAACATGAACATTTTTTAACCACTTCCATACTGGGCACTTACGCCCCTTCCTGCCCAAGCCAATTTTCAGCTTTCAGCACTGTCGCACTTTGAATGACAATTGCGCGGTCATGCTACACTGTACCCAAACAATTTTTTTATCATTTTGTTCCCACAAATAGAGCTTTCTTTTGGTGGTATTTGATCACCTCTGCGGTTTTTATTTTTTGCGCTATAAACAAAAGAAGAGTGACAATTTAAAAAAAAAACACTATTTTTTTACTTTTTTATTTAATAAATATCACAATTTAAAAAAAAAAAAACGTTTTTTTTTTCCTCAGTTTAGGCCGATATGTATTCTTCTACATATTTTTGGTAAAAAAAAAATCGCAATGATCATATATTGATTGGTTTGCGCAAAAGTTATAGCGTTTACAAAATAGCTGATAGATTTATGGCATTTTTATTTTATTAATTTTTTTACTAGTATTGGCGGCGATTTGCGATTTTTTTACTGTCACCGTGACATTGCGGCGAACACATCGGACACTTTTGACACGTTTTTGGCGCCATTCACATTTATACAGCGATTAATGCGATAAATATGCACTAATTACTGTATAAATGTGACTGGCATTCAAGGGGTTAACACTAGGGGGTGAGGGAGGGGTTAATATGTATCCCTAAATTGTGTTCTAACTGTGGGGAAAGGGGGGTGACTGGGGGAGGTGACCGATGCTGTGTCCCTATGTACAAGGGACACAGATCGGTCTCCTCTGTCCCCTGACAGGACGTGGAGCTCTGTGTTTACACACAGAGCTCCACGTCTTGTCCCTGTAGCCGCCGATTCCGAGTGCCTGGCGGACATCGCGACCGCCAGGCACGCGCATCGGCATCTCGGGGACGCGCCGGGCGCGCGCGCGCGGCCGCCGGCGCGCTCGCGCGCCCCCCAGTGGCCACAAGAATACAGGACGCCAAATGACGTCCTGTTGAATTTTCAGAGTAACCGTGGAGCCGTCATTTGACGATGGCCCGGTACTCTAGTGGTTAAGAAGAGGTTTAAATTATGATTCTGTTAAAGGAGAGCCATTCGCATGTGACAAAAAAAATGGAATGCCTTGCAAATAGTTGAAATTGCTGAATCAGCTCTATTGGGCAATGGGAATGTCCTAAGGCAGTGGTCATCAACATTGTCCTGCAGGGCCCACTAACAGGCCACGTTTGCAAGATAACTGAAATACATCACAGGTGATATCATTTGCTGCTCAGTGACTGCAGTATTCTAGACTGCATTTCCCCAAGGTAATACATAAAACCTGGCATGTTAGTGGGCCCTGCAGGACAAGGTTGATGACCACTGTCCTAAGGCAATAGGACAATATAGGAAATAAATCATAACTGCCTATCCTTTCTTTTTTTTTTTTCAAATAACAGTTTTTTATTTTCGAAAAAGGTCAGTACAAAATATGGCAGCATATCTGGTGTAAGAGAAAAGAGGAGGTACACTATTCCAGCTTAATGTGCTTACACAGTGGTTTCAAAGTTATTTGTACGATCAGTAGCTTGTATAACAACAGGAATCAAAGAGGAGAGAAAGAGGAAAGAGGGGATGGGGCGGAAAGGAGGGTATGGGAGAGAGAGAGAGAGGCAAGTGAAGAAAGAGAGGAGAAAAAAAAGGGAGGAAAGAAAAAGGAAAAGAGGGGGGGAAGCAGGCAAGAGGGGTGGGTGTAATAATGTACCTCGGTGGTCTGTCGTCGGCTCACGGCGGGTCCTCCCTCACATGCCACCTCTCCCAGACAAGGTCATGATCCTCCAGTCTGTCCCGGATCCTAGCCGTCATTTTTTCCATGAGTTCTACATCCTTGACCCTAACGTAAAGGGCCTCTTGGGATGGGGGCATCGGTTTCTTCCAGTTTAGTGCTATCAAGCACCTCGCCGCCGTAATGTGTCTTAACAGCTTCTTATAAGGTTGGGACAGGCCCAGAAGGAATAGCTTCGGGGAGAGGGGTATGGGCACCTCCAGGAGGCGAGACAGAAGCTCTCGTGTCTGAGTCCAGAACGGGACAATCATGGGGCAGGCCCAATATATGTGAAACAGTGTGCCCCTAGCTTGGTTGCATCGCCAGCACCGGTCAGAGGTGGAAGGGTAGATCTTGTGGAGAACGTCCGGGGTCAGGTACCAGAAAAACAGCACTTTGTATGTATTCTCCTTATAAAGGGTACAGATAGAGCTTTTGGCCGCCTGTCTCCAAACCGCTCCCCACTCCTCCTCCGAGAGCACCTCCCCCAGCTCCCTCTCCCATCGAAGCATATAGGCGTGTTTACCGTTGTGTTGGAAGGAGTGTTCATTTAGGATTTGGTATATATCTGATATAAGGCCCCTTCGGGCTGTGCCCTCTAGTATAATGCGCTCAAATGGGGTTGGTTTCGAGAAGAGGAGCCGAGGGGCTACTGTGTGGGCGTAGTGGCGAATCTGTAGGTAGCTGAAGAAAGCTTGTCGTGGGATGTCATGTTTGGCTTGGAGATCAGCGAAGGAGTGCAGGGTGCGAGACCTGGGATCTACTAAATGGCCAAAGTGAAATAGATTTCGCGAGGCCCAGGGCCATGACATCGGGTGGGTGAGGCTTGTCGGTAATTTAGGGTTATAGAGAAAGGAAGTCAGCAGGGAACTGTCAGATTTAAGTCGGCAGCCTTGGGCTAGCCTCCTCCATATACGTTGGAGCTGCCGCATGGAGCCCAGCAAACGTCCGGGCTCCACTGTCGTGTTCGCGTTCCAGAGGAGGTTATTGGTGTGTATTGGTGCCAGCCAAATCTTTTCCACCTCCGTCCATCTATTGTAGGACTTCTGGGGAAACCATGATGCCACCGCTCGTAGCTGTGAGGCCTGGTAATATTTAACCAGGTCTGGGAAGGCCAGGCCTCCCTCGGTTCGCGCCGCCGTCATGACCGAGCATGGGATCCTTTGGCGCCTGTAGTTCCACACATACCGGAGGAGATCCGCTTGTAGGGCACGCAAATGGGCGCATGGGACTGGGATAGGAAGGGTCTGGAACAGATACAGCAGTTTTGGAAGGATCACCATTTTGATGGCCGCTATCCGGCCCAGAAGGGATATCTGATGGGGCTTCCATTTATGGATCAGCGCCCTGATCGAGCTATAGAGGGGGGGGGAATTGGCCTGGTACAAGGATGCAAAGTCCGGGGTCAGATGGACCTCCAGGTATTTCAGGGAGGTTCGCTCCCAGTGGTATGGGAAGACTGACTGCAGGTGTAAGGTCTCTGGTTCGGGCATGTTAATCGGCATGGCCATCGACTTGGAGGTGTTGGTTTTGTATCCCGAGAGGGCCCCGTAGCGTTCAAGTTCACCGTGAAGATTGGGCAGGGAGATGCGGGGACGCGTCAATGTTAAAATAATATCGTCAGCAAAGAGGGAGATCTTAAATTCCCTCCCCCTTACTGGAATACCCCGAATGTCCGGATTACCGCGGATTGTCGCTGCTAGGGGCTCGACGCACAGAGCGAAAAGCAGGGGGGAGAGCGGACACCCTTGGCGGGTTCCATTGGTGACAGGGAAGGTGGACGAAGTGGCAAAGGGAGTTTTTACCTGTGAGATCGGGTTGGTGTAGAGGTGTCGGACCGCCTGAAGAAAAGGTCCCCCAAACCCCATGTGTTTCAACGTGGCGAGCATGAAGGGCCAGCCAAGGCGGTCAAACGCCTTCTCTGCGTCTAGGCTTAGGAGCAAGGACTCCGAGCCCTCCCTGCCCGCCACGTCAATTAGGTCAATCACCTTTCTCGTATTGTCCCCCGCTTGGCGGAGGGGGACAAAGCCCACCTGGTCTTTATGGACCAGGGAGGGCAAGACTACATTTAAACGGAGGGAGAGGACCTTCGTAAAGATTTTGAGGTCTGAGTTTAATAGGGCTATTAATGAGGGGTTGAGGGTGATAAATAACCGCTGCATATCCTGCGGGATGGGGGTCTGTTGTAGAAAGGCGTTGAAGAGTTTAGTCATGTGGGGGAGAAGTGTGGGGAGAAAGGTCTTATAATATTCGTATGGGAACCCATCTGGGCCCGGGGACTTGTGGGCGGGCAGGGCCTTAATGGCCCGGGTTAGCTGCTCATCCGTAATGGGGGCATTAAGGGAGACCAGGTCTTCCGGTTGTAGCCGAGGGATGCCCGCCTGTGTCATGCCTATCCTTTCTTGCTAATCTAATTCTGCAAACACTTTTGTCCAGCAAGTTAACAACTTACCTCAACTGAACTGATTCCATAGCAGTAGCAAAATTACATGACATGTTGAATGCAATTCGTGACACAATAGCAGCATATAAACATTGCTTTTAAAATCCTTTTCAGGATGGTTGCTATGGAGGGTTGCTATGGTCTGGTTGCTATGGACTTGTTGCCATGGAGCGTTGCTATGGACTGGTTGCTATGGACTGGATGCAATGGAGGGTTGCTATGGACTGGTTGCTATGGACTGGTTGCTATGGACTGGATGCAATGGAGGGTTGCTATGGACTGGTTGCTATGGACTGGTTGCTATGGACTGGTTGCTATGGATTGGTTGTTATGGACTGGTTGATATGGAGGGTTGCTATGGACTGGTTGCTATGAACTGGTTGATATGGACTGGTTGCTATGGACTGGTTGCTTTGGATGGTTGCTATGTACTGGTTGCTATGGACTGGTTGCTATGGACTGGTTGCTATAGAGGGTTGCTATGGACTGGTTGCTATGGACTGGTTGCTATGGACTGGTTGTTATGGACTGGTTGATATGGAGGGTTGCTATGGACTGGTTGCTATGAACTGGTTGATATGGACTGGTTGCTATGGACTGGTTGCTTTGGATGGTTGCTATGCACTGGTTACTATGGACTGGTTGCTATGGACTGGTTGCTATAGAGGGTTGCTATGGACTGGTTGCTATGGATGGTTGCTATGGAGGGTTGCTATGGACTGGTTGCTATGGAGGGTTGCTATGGACTGGTTGCTATGGATTGGTTGCCTTGGACGGTTGCTATGGACTGGTTGCTATGGACGGTTGCTATGGACTGGTTGCTATGGACTGGTTGCAATGGAGGGTTGCTAAGGACTGGTTGCTATGGACTGGTTCCTATGGACTGGATGCAATGAAGGGTTGCTATGGACTGGTTGCTATGGACTGGTTGCTATGGACGGTTGCTATGGAGGGTTGGTATGGACGGTTGGTATGGACTGGTTGCTATGTATTGGTTGCTATGGACTGGTTGCTATGGACTGGTTGCTATGAACTGGTTGATATGGTTTGGTTGCTATGGACTGGTTGCTTTGGATGGTTGCTATGCACTGGTTGATATGGACTGGTTGCTATGGACTGGTTGCTATGGATTGGTTGCTATGGACTGGTTTCTATGGAGGGTTGCAATGGACTGGTTGCTTTGGACGGTTGCTATGGACTGGTTGCTATGGATTGGTTGCTATGGACTGGTTGCTATGGAGGGTTGCTATGGACTGGTTGCTATGGACGGGTTGCTATGCACTGGTTGATATGGACTGGTTGCTATGGACTGGTTGCTATGGACTGGTTGCTATTGACTGGTTGCTGAGGAGGGTTGCTATGGTCTGGATTGCTATGGACTGGTTAATATGGACTGGTTGCTATGGACGGGTTGCTATGGACCGGTTGCTATGAACTGGTTGCTTTGGATGGTTGCTATGGACAGGTTGCTATGGACGGTTGTTATGGACTGGTTGCTATTTACTTGTTGCTATGGATGGTTGCTATGGACTGGTTGCTATAGAGGGTTGCTATGGATGGTTGCTATGGACTGGTTGAAATGGAATTGTTGCGAAAGACGGTTGCTATAGACTGGTTGCTGAGGAGGGTTGCTATAGTCTGGTTGCTATGGACTGGTTGCTATGGAGGATTGCTATGGACTGGTTGCTATGGACTGTTGCTATGGACTGGTTGCTATGGACTGCTTGTTATGGAGGGTTGCAATAGACTGGTTGCTATGGACTGGTTGCTATGGACTGGTTGCTATGGATGGTTACTATGGACTGGTTGCTATGGACTGGTTGCTATGGATGGTTGCTATGGACTGGTTGCTATGGAGGGTTGCTATGGACTGCTTGCTATGGACTGGTTGCTATGGACGGTTGATATGAACTGGTTGCTGTGAACTGGTTGCTGTGAACTGGTTGCTATGGACTGTTGCTATGGACCAGTTGCTATGGACTGGTTGCTATGGACTGGTTGCTATGGACAGGTTGCTATGGACGGGGGTTGCTATGGACTGGTTGCTATGAAGGGTTGCTATGGACTGGTTGCTATGGATGGTTGCTATGGACCGGTTGCTATGGACTGGATGCTATGGACTGGTTGCTATGGACAGGTTGCTATGGACGGGATGCTATGGACGTGTTGCTATGAACGGGTTGCTCTGGACTGGTTGCTATGGAGGGTTGCTATGGACTGGTTGCTATGGACAGGTTGCCATGGACGGGTTGCTATGGACGGGTTGCTATGGACTGGTTGCTATGGAGGGTTTCTATGAAGGGTTGCTATGAAATGGTTGCTATGGATCGTTGCTATGGACTGGTTGCTATGGACTGGTTGCTATGGATGGTTGCTATGGACTGGTTGCTATGGACTGGTTGCTATGGACTGGTTGCTATGGATTGGTTGTTATGAACTGGTTGATATGGAGGGTTGCTATGGACTGGTTGCTATGAACTGGTTGATATGGACTGGTTGCTATGGACTGGTTGCTTTGGATGGTTGCTATGTACTGGTTACTATGGACTGGTTGCTATGGACTGGTTGCTATAGAGGGTTGCTATGGACTGGTTGCTATGGACTGGTTGCTATGGATTGGTTGTTATGAACTGGTTGATATGGAGGGTTGCTATGGACTGGTTGCTATGAACTGGTTGATATGGACTGGTTGCTATGGACTGTTTGCTTTGGATGGTTGCTATGCACTGGTTACTATGGACTGGTTGCTATGGACTGGTTGCTATAGAGGGTTGCTATGGACTGGTTGCTATGGATGGTTGCTATGGAGGGTTGCTATGGACTGGATGCTATGGACTGGTTGCTATGGACTGGTTGCTATGGAGGGTTGCTATGGACTGGTTGCTATGGATTGGTTGCCTTGGACGGTTGCTATGGACTGGTTGCTATGGACTGGTTGCTATGGACAGGTTGCCATGGACGGGGGTTGCTATGGACTGGTTGCAATGAAGGGTTGCTATGGACTGGTTGCTATGGATGGTTGCTATGGACTGGTTGCTATGGACTGGTTGCTATGGATGGTTGCTATGGACTGGTTGCTATGGAGGGTTGCTATGGACTGCTTGCTATGGACTGGTTGCTATGGATGGTTGCTATGAACTGGTTGCTGTGGACTGGTTGCTATGGACCGGTTGCTATGGACTGGTTGCTATGGACTATTTAATATGGACAGGTTGCTATGGACGGGTTGCTATGGACTGGTTGCAATGGAGGGTTGCTATGGACTGGTTGCTCTGGATGGTTGCTATGGACTGGTTGCTATGGATGGTTGCTATGGACTGGTTGCTATGGACGGTTGCTATGGACGGTTGCTATGGACTGGTTGCTATGGACTGGTTGCTATGGTCTGGTTGCTATGGACTGGTTGCTATGGACTGGTTGATATGGAGGGTTGCTATGAAGGGTTGCTATGAAATGGTTGCTATGGACTGGTTGCTATGGACTGCTTGCAATGGACTGTTGCTATGGACCGGTTGCTATGGACTGGTTGCTATGAACTGGTTGCTATGGACTGCTTGCTATGGACTGGTTGATATGGACTGGTTGCTATGGATGGTTGCTATGGACTGGTTGCTATGGACTGGTTGCTATGGACTGGTTGCTATGGACTGCATAGAGACTGCTTGCTATGGACAGGTTGCTATGGACGGGTTGCTATGGACTTGTTGCTATGGACTTGTTGCTATGGACTGGTTGCTATGGACTGAAAAAATAAATTATATGAGTGAATGAATGACTTCCTCTCGAGCAACAGTCACTCACAATCCCATCAAAGTTTGTAGAGAATAAAAAAGAGTTGGCATATATTAGGGGAGGACAGTTACTATGTTGCTATGGACTGGTTGCTATTGACTAGTTGCTGAGGACAGTTGCTCTGTTCTGGATTGCTATGGACTGGTTAATATGGACTGGTTGCTATGAACTGGTTGCTTTGGACAGGTTGCTATGGACGGGTTGCTATGGACTTGTTGCTATGGACTGGTTACTATGGACTGGTTGCTATTGACTGGTTGCTGAGGACAGTTGCTCTGTTCTGGATTGCTATGGACGGTTGCTATGGACTGGTTGCTATGGAGGGTGGCTATGGACTGGTTGCTGAGGAGGGTTGCTATGGTCTGAATTGCTATGGACTGGTTAATATGGACTGGTTGCTATGGATGGTTGCTATGGACTGGTTGCTATGGACTGGTTGCTATGGACTGGTTGCTATGGAGGCTTGCTATGGGCTGGTTGCTATTGATAGTTGCTATGGCCTGGTTGCTATGGAGGGTTGCTATGGACTGGTTGCTAAGGAGGGTTGCTATGGACTGGTTGCTATGGACTGGTTGCTATGGACTGTTGCTATGGAGGGTTGCTATGGACCGGTTGCTATGGACGGTTGCAATGGACGGGTTGCTATGGACTGGTTGCTATGGATTGGTTGCTATGGACGGTTTCTATGAACTGGTTGCTATGGATGGTTGCTATGGACGATTGCTATGGAGGGTTGCTATGGACGGTTGGTATGGACTGGTTGCTATGTATTGGTTGCTATGGACTGGTTGCTATGGACTGGTTGCTATGAACTGGTTGATATGGTTTGGTTGCTATGGACTGGTTGCTTTGGATGGTTGCTATGCACTGGTTGATATGGACTGGTTGCTATTGACTGGTTGCTGAGGAGGGTTGCTATGGTCTGGATTGCTATGGGCTGGTTAATATGGATTGGTTGCTATGGACGGGTTGCTATGGACCGGTTGCTATGAACTGGTTGCTTTGGATGGTTGCTATGGACTGGTTGCTATGGACGGTTGCTATGGACTGGTTGCTATGGACTGGTTGCTATTTACTTGTTGCTATGGATGGTTGCTATGGACTGGTTGCTATAGAGGGTTGCTATGGATGGTTGCTATGGATGGTTGCTATGGACTGGTTGAAATGGAATGGTTGCGAAAGACGGTTGCTATAGACTGGTTGCTGAGGAGGGTTGCTATAGTCTGGTTGCTATGGACTGGTTGCTATGGAGGATTGCTATGGACTGGTTGCTATGGACGGTTGCTATGGACTGGTTGCTATGGACTGCTTGTTATGGAGGGTTGCAATAGACTGGTTGCTATGGACTGGTTGCTATGGATGGTTGCTATGGACTAGTTGCTATGGACTGGTTGCTATGGATGGTTGCTATGGACTGGTTGCTATGGACTGGTTGCTATGGAGGGTTGCTATGGACTGCTTGCTATGGACTGGTTGCTATGGACGGTTGATGTGAACTGGTTGCTGTGAACTGGTTGCTATGGACTGTTGCTATGGACCGGTTGCTATGGACTGGTTGCTATGGACTGGTTGCTATGGACTGGTTGCAATGAAGGGTTGCTATGGACTGGTTGCTATGGATGGTTGCTATGGACTGGTTGCTATGGACTGTTGCTATGGACCGGATGCTATGGACTGGTTGCTATGGACTGGTTGCTATGGACAGGTTGCTATGGACGGGTTGCTATGGACGGGTTGCTATGGACTGGTTGCTATGGAGGGTTTCTATGAAGGGTTGCTATGAAATGGTTGCTATGGATCGTTGCTATGGACTGGTTGCTATGGACTGGTTGCTATGGATGGTTGCTATGGACTGGTTGCTATGGACTGGTTGCTATGGACTGGTTGCTATGGATTGGTTGTTATGAACTGGTTGATATGGAGGGTTGCTATGGACTGGTTGCTATGAACTGGTTGATATGGACTGGTTGCTATGGACTGGTTGCTTTGGATGGTTGCTATGTACTGGTTACTATGGACTGGTTGCTATGGACTGGTTGCTATAGAGGGTTGCTATGGACTGGTTGCTATGGACTGGTTGCTATGGATTGGTTGTTATGAACTGGTTGATATGGAGGGTTGCTATGGACTGGTTGCTATGAACTGGTTGATATGGACTGGTTGCTATGGACTGGTTGCTTTGGATGGTTGCTATGCACTGGTTACTATGGACTGGTTGCTATGGACTGGTTGCTATAGAGGGTTGCTATGGACTGGTTGCTATGGATGGTTGCTATGGAGGGTTGCTATGGACTGGTTGCTATGGACTGGTTGCTATGGATTGGTTGCCTTGGACGGTTGCTATGGACTGGTTGCTATGGACGGTTGCTATGGACTGGTTGCTATGGACTGGTTGCAATGGAGGGTTGCTAAAGACTGGTTGCTATGGACTGGTTCCTATGGACTGGATGCAATGAAGGGTTGCTATGGACTGGTTGCTATGGACTGGGTGCTATGGACGATTGCTATGGAGGGTTGGTAGAACGGTTGGTATGGACTGGTTGCTATGTATTGGTTGCTATGGACTGGTTGCTATGAACTGGTGTATATGGTTTGGTTGCTATGGACTGGTTGCTTTGGATGGTTGCTATGCACTGGTTGATATGGACTGGTTGCTATGGACTGGTTGCTATGGATTGGTTGCTATGGACTGGTTTCTATGGAGAGTTGCAATGGACTGGTTGCTTTGGACGGTTGCTATGGACTGGTTGCTATGGATTGGTTGCTATGGACTGGTTGCTATGGAGGGTTGCTATGGACTGGTTGCTATGGACGGGTTGCTATGCACTGGTTGATATGGACTGGTTGCTATGGACTGGTTGCTATTGACTGGTTGCTGAGGAGGGTTGCTATGGTCTGGATTGCTATGGACTGGTTAATATGGACTGGTTGCTATGGACGGGTTGCTATGGACCGGTTGCTATGAACTGGTTGCTTTGGATGGTTGCTATGGACAGGTTGCTATGAACGGTTGCTATGGACTGGTTGCTATGGACTGGTTGCTATTTACTTGTTGCTATGGATGGTTGCTATGGACTGGTTGCTATAGAGGGTTGCTATGGATGGTTGCTATGGACTGGTTGAAATGGAATGGTTGCGAAAGACGGTTGCTATAGACTGGTTGCTGAGGAGGATTGCTATAGTCTGGTTGCTATGGACTGGTTGCTATGGAGGATTGCTATGGACTGGTTGCTATGGACTGTTGCTATGGACTGGTTGCTATGGACTGCTTGTTATGGAGGGTTGCAATAGACTGGTTGCTATGGACTGGTTGCTATGGACCAGTTGCTATGGATGGTTGCTATGGACTGGTTGCTATGGACTGGTTGCTATGGATGGTTGCTATGGACTGGTTGCTATGGACTGGTTGCTATGGAGGGTTGCTATGGACTGGTTGCTATGGACTGGTTACTATGGACGGTTGATATGAACTGGTTGCTGTGAACTGGTTGCTATGGACTGTTGCTATGGACCGGTTGCTATGGACTGGTTGCTATGGACTGGTTGCTATGGACAGGTTGCTATGGACGGGGGTTGCTATGGACTGGTTGCAATGAAGGGTTGCTATGGACTGGTTGCTATGGATGGTTGCTATGGACTGGTTGCTATGGACTGTTGCTATGGACCGGTTGCTATGGACTGGATGCTATGGACTGGTTGCTATGGACTGGTTGCTATGGACAGGTTGCTATGGACGGGATGCTATGGACGTGTTGCTATGGACGGGTTGCTCTGGACTGGTTGCTATGGAGGGTTGCTATGGACTGGTTGCTATGGACAGGTTGCTATGGACGGGTTGCTATGGACGGGTTGCTATGGACTGGTTGCTATGGAGGGTTTCTATGAAGGGTTGCTATGAAATGGTTGCTATGGATCGTTGCTATGGACTGGTTGCTATGGACTGGTTGCTATGGATGGTTGCTATGGACTGGTTGCTATGGAGGGTTGCTATGGACTGCTTGCTATGGACTGGTTGCTATGAACTTGTTGCTGTGGACTGGTTGCTATGGACCGGTTGCTATGGACTGGTTGCTATGGACTATTTGCTATGGACAGGTTGCTATGGACGGGTTGCTATGGACTGGTTGCAATGGAGGGTTGCTATGGACTGGTTGCTCTGGATGGTTGCTATGGACTGGTTGCTATGGATGGTTGCTATGGACTGGTTGCTATGGACGGTTGCTATGGACGGTTGCTATGGACTGGTTGCTATGGACTGGTTGCTATGGACTGGTTGCTATGGACTGGTTGATATGGAGGGTTGCTATGAAGGGTTGCTATGAAATGGTTGCTATGGACTGGTTGCTATGGACTGCTTGCAATGGACTGTTGCTATGGACCGGTTGCTATGGACTGGTTGCTATGAACTGGTTGCTATGGACTGCTTGCTATGGAGGCTTGCTATAAACTGGTTGATATGGACTGGTTGCTATGGATGGTTGCTATGGACTGGTTGCTATGGACTGGTTGCTATGGACTGGTTGCTATGGACTGCATAGAGACTGCTTGCTATGGACAGGTTGCTATGGACGGGTTGCTATGGACTTGTTGCTATGGACTTGTTGCTATGGACTGGTTGCTATGGACTGGTTGCTATTGACTAGTTGCTGAGGACAGTTGCTCTGTTCTGGATTGCTATGGACTGGTTAATATGGACTGGTTGCTATGAACTGGTTGCTTTGGACAGGTTGCTATGGACGGGTTGCTATGGACTTGTTGCTATGGACTGGTTACTATGGACTGGTTGCTATTGACTGGTTGCTGAGGACAGTTGCTCTGTTCTGGATTGCTATGGACGGTTGCTATGGACTGGTTGCTATGGAGGGTTGCTATGGACTGGTTGCTGAGGAGGGTTGCTATGGTCTGAATTGCTATGGACTGGTTAATATGGACTGGTTGCTATGGACGGTTGCTATGGACTGGTTGCTATGGACTGGTTGCTATGGACTGGTTGCTATGGAGGCTTGCTATGGGCTGGTTGCTATTGATAGTTGCTATGGCCTGGTTGCTATGGAGGGTTGCTATGGACTGGTTGCTAAGGAGGGTTGCTATGGACTGGTTGCTATGGACTGGTTGCTATGGACTGTTGCTATGGAGGGTTGCTATGGACCGGTTGCTATGGACGGTTGCAATGGACGGGTTGCTATGGACTGGTTGCTATGGATTGGTTGCTATGGACGGTTTCTATGAACTGGTTGCTATGGATGGTTGCTATGGACGATTGCTATGGAGGGTTGCTATGGACGGTTGGTATGGACTGGTTGCTATGTATTGGTTGCTATGGACTGGTTGCTATGGACTGGTTGCTATGAACTGGTTGATATGGTTTGGTTGCTATGGACTGGTTGCTTTGGATGGTTGCTATGCACTGGTTGATATGGACTGGTTGCTATTGACTGGTTGCTGAGGAGGGTTGCTATGGTCTGGATTGCTATGGGCTGGTTAATATGGACTGGTTGCTATGGACGGGTTGCTATGGACCGGTTGCCATGAACTGGTTGCTTTGGATGGTTGCTATGGACAGGTTGCTATGGACGGTTGCTATGGACTGGTTGCTATGGACTGGTTGCTATTTACTTGTTGCTATGGATGGTTGCTATGGACTGGTTGCTATAGAGGGTTGCTATGGATGGTTGCTATGGACTGGTTGAAATGGAATGGTTGCGAAAGACGGTTGCTATAGACTGGTTGCTATGGACTGGTTGCTATGGAGGATTGCTATGGACTGGTTGCTATGGACGGTTGCTATGGACTGGTTGATATGGACTGCTTGTTATGGAGGGTTGCAATAGACTGGTTGCTATGGACTGGTTGCTATGGATGGTTGCTATGGACTAGTTGCTATGGACTGGTTGCTATGGATGGTTGCTATGGACTGGTTGCTATGGACTGGTTGCTATGGAGGGTTGCTATGGACTGGTTGCTATGGACGGTTGCTGTGAACTGGTTGCTATGGACGGTTGCTATGGACCGGTTGCTATGGACAGGTTGCTATGGACGGGGGTTGCTATGGACTGGTTGCAATGAAGGGTTGCTATGGACTGGTTGCTATGGATGGTTGCTATGGACTGGTTGCTATGGACTGTTGCTATGGACCGGTTGCTATGGACTGGATGCTATGGACTGGTTGCTATGGACTGGTTGCTATGGACTGGTTGCTATGGACTGGTTGCTATGGACAGGTTGCTATGGACGGGGGTTGCTATGGACTGGTTGCAATGGAGGGTTGCTATGGACTGGTTGCTATGGATGGTTGCTATGGACTGGTTGCTATGGACTGGTTGCTATGGACTGGTTGCTATGGACAGGTTGCTATGGACAGGTTGCTATGGACGGGTTGCTATGGACGGGTTGCTATGGACTGGTTGCTATGGAGGGTTTGCTATGAAGGGTTGCTATGAAATGGTTGCTATGGATCGTTGCTATGGACTGGTTGCTATGGACGGTTGCTATGGACTGGTTGCTATGGAGGGTTGCTATGGACTGGTTGCTGAGGAGGGTTGCTATGGTCTGAATTGCTATGGACTGTTTAATATGGACTGGTTGCTATGGACGGTTGCTATGGACTGGTTGCTATGGACTGGTTGCTATGGACTGGTTGCTATGGATGGTTGCTATGGGCTGGTTGCTATTGATAGTTGCTATGGCCTGGTTGCTATGGAGGGTTGCTATGGACTGGTTGCTAAGGAGGGTTGCTATGGACTGGTTGCTATGGACTGTTGCTATAGAGGGTTGCTATGGACCGGTTGCAATGGACGGGTTGCTATGGACTGGTTGCTATGGATTGGTTGCTATGGACGGTTTCTATGAACTGGTTGCTATGGATGGTTGCTATATGCAGAGTATGCTAGTACTGTATGCATAAGTAACTTTAAGAGGGGCATAACACTTTCCAGTGATGCATTCTTCATTGAGTCAAGGGAGGCTGTGATTTCAGGAACAGCAAAGATCTTCTCATCAAAGTCGGTCATGTGCAGTCCTTGCAGTGTTCTACTCAGAGCAACATAGTCCATTCCCGGTTGGAAGACCCGTTTCAATGAGACCACTGCCGACTGTATCGACATCCCCTGACACTTATGCACATGCAAAAGCCAACTTAAGGAGGAACTGCCTGCGATCAACTCTTTTCTGTCTCATGTTTCTACCCCTTCTATGTACACCAAGTTGTCAGCATCACAAGACGACTAGTTACGGTATCTCTTTACTGTAGTTACGGTAAACAAGCCCAAGCTTGTTTACCGTAGTAGCAGCATTCTCAGTCTGGATGATTATTCTTGCAATCTTACCAAATGTCCCGTTTACAAGCCCGTCTTCAACATCAATGTAACTTGTGATCATGATACGGGCACCTTCAGCTGCTTGCAGTGTGTCAATCAGATTGTCTTTGTGTCCTTTGAAAGATTGGTGTTGCCGCAGCATCATTCCTGTTTTAGTTTTTTTCTGTAATCGTCTGGCATCTATGTTGGTGACGTTTAAATGGAGAACAGACACAGTTGCGTCATTATGTTTGATAGGGCAGTGGGTGGGATCTATCAAAGCCGCAGCAAGCAGAGAGGCTTTGTCATCATTGCTTAAGGAGTCAGTCTTCGGCTTGACTCTGATTCTATTCAAAAGCTCAGCAAATGAAATGTCTCTGTCAGCGTGATCATCTGCAATTAGTCTTTCCAGACATCATTGGCATTTTCCTCAAACACGCAGAGTGGTTTACTTTTTCCCAGCTGGGGAACCTGGTGAAAGTCTCCAACCGCTAGTACTGACATACCAATAAAAAGGTTTCTTACTGCCTTTGATTTGCTGTAATCTCCAGTTGATGTAGGCAAACAGGGGCTTTGAAATCATTGACACCTTGTCAATAACAATGATCTCCGCATTTAAAAGCTATGCCCTAACTTCATCTATGAGATTTCCGAGTCCTTGGTGGGTGGCTTCAAGCTTCTTGGCAATTTCAGCAGAGAATGCGAAGTGTTGCCTGAAATGTTGAAAGCTGCTGTTCCTGTAAATGCAGTTCGTAATAATACACTGGGCATGGATATGTCTGCATTCTCACGTAGTTAGGTACGGTTAGAGAGTATCTTTGTTGGTTCAGCATAGATGCACTTTATCAGGTTTGATTTGCCTGTCCCTGCGCCACCAGTGATAAATTAATAGAATAGGTCGGGATTTAGGCCACGCACACGGTTAGTGCACCAGTCACAAACTGAGTAAAATGTCTGAGTGGTTAAGGTTTCTGTACATTTTCCGTAGGAAATCAGGACACATTCACAGATGTGTAACAGAACTTCAAATGCACCTGTTTGTTTGTGACGTGTATACTCCGTCAGCAAATGTGGATTGTAGTTGTTCAACCCAGCAGTCCATGGCATCGCGCTTCATTAGAATCACGCTTACGGAGGTGACACCTTGTCATCATTGTCTTTTCCAAAATATAGGAGCTCTTGGTACCTAACAATGTATATGAGGGCTCCCTCTCGCTTGATATTCAACCCGGTAAAAGTAGGTGGTCACTGGGTTGCTTTGAGGAATGTCACCCTTTTCAGCCCAGTCTAGCTCAGAAAAATCCACCTTGTTGTGCCTTTATTGCCGTTATTACCTCTGGCCATCTGAATTCTGCAGCAGAGAAGGTAAGAAAAAATGTCGGCTTATTCAATTGTCTGACCATGGGCTAGTAAATTCTTCAGATTTTTATCCCAGTAAGCTGGAGTCCCTCTCAGTGGTTGCATGAACATTGTGGCATCTCGGTTTCGCACCAACCTCTCAACCTCACGCTTGTCTTGTAGCATCTTGTTGGATAACTTCCGCACATCCTTGGTAATGAGTTTTAATTTCCTTAACTGGATGGACATGTTGTGTTTCTGTGACAAACTGCGCAAAGAAGAGGTAGTTTGTGTAGTTTGTGTCTCTTGCAAAACGAGTATCAACACAAAAAAACCTTGCATTGAAAACATGCTCGGGGACTTGTCTTCCCTGGTCCAATGTATTTTGTCCAGTAGGGAAAGCCTAGGAACTTTAAAGAAGCTGACTGGTGTGTTTACTTGTGCAGGTGCAATGCTGAATATTTCATCACTGTGCTTCCTATCCTTGGCTGGTCAGTTGGCTGCAAACAGCTGTCTAGATCAATTCCAGGTCTTAGTGCATCCTTCTCATCCTCTTGGGAGGTCATGGCCTTCCTGTGATTCTCAGAAGCAGCATGTTAAACATGGAGGTTGTAGCTCTAATGGATCACAATTTTCGATGCGTTCAAGTATCTCCATCATTTCAGTTTCATCACTTTAGTCGGGGTGAGTTTTGACAGACCTGCTACTACTACATTTCTCATGATGACATTGTGAAACAGCTTTGTAAGTCAGACGTCTTTTCAGCTTCACTCTGTGTAACTGGGATGTGCTGTGCAATTATGGTAGAGTATAGACCGTGGTTTCCACACAAACTACAGCGCCGTGTATAGCTGCCTGTCGACCTTTGGGAAGTGTGATGATCTTGGCAAATGGCAGTATTTTGGCCAAAAGTTGTCTTTCCAGCACATTCAAATCGCAGAGCTCTGGAGGAATGGGCGCCAGCTCCATGTTGTTAGACACAGGGATGGAAGATTTAGGTCCTGCTTTTAAATGTGAATCACAGTTGTGACAAATCATTCTTTGGTCCTTTCATCTGGTACCTTGACCGTGATTGTTGCACACATGGACATATTTCCCTGTAAAACAGGCAGCAACAATGTGTAGATTATTTTTGTAATTGCTGTGAATGCAATGTTTCACTTGGTTAGGGAAAAGGGTGGATGACACATCGTGCACACAAAAGTTGTCCCAACTTTAATGCATTCATGGAAAGCTGTCTGCATTAGGCTGTTGTCCACTGGTAGCAACCCTCCATAGCAACCAGTCCATAGCAACCAGTCCATAGCAACCATCCATAGCAACCAGTCCATAGCAATCCTCCATAGCAACCAGTCCATAGCAACCAGTCCATAGAAACCATCCAAAGCAACCAGTCCATAGCAACCAGTCAATAGCAACCAGTCCATAGCAACCATTTCATAGCAACCCTTCATAGCAACCCTCCATATCAACCAGTCCATAGCAACCAGTCCATAGCAACCAGTCCATAGCAACCCTTCATAGCAACCCTCCATAGCAACCAGTCCATAGCAACCAGTCCATAGCAACCAGTCCATAGCAACCGTCCACAGCAACCAGTCCATAGCAACCCTCCATAGCAACCAGTCTATAGCAACCATCTTTAGCAACCCTTCATAGCAACCCTCCATAGCAACCATTTCATAGCAACCAGTCCATAGCAACCAGTCCATAGCAACTGTCCATAGCAACCAGTCCATAGCAATCCTTCATAGCAACCAGTCCATAGCAACCAGACGATAGCAACCCTCCTCAGCAACCAGTCTATAGCAACCGTCTTTAGCAACCCTTCATAGCAACCC
Organism: Rana temporaria; assembly: GCF_905171775.1. Classification (NCBI taxonomy): domain Eukaryota; kingdom Metazoa; phylum Chordata; class Amphibia; order Anura; family Ranidae; genus Rana; species Rana temporaria. The sequence goes on from NC_053496.1 coordinate 150,963,627, forward strand.
TCCATAGCAACCATTCCATAGCAACCAGTCCATAGCAACCAGTCCATAGCAACCAGTCCATAGCAATCCTCCATAGCAACCAGTCCATAGCAACCAGACGATAGCAACCCTCCTCAGCAACCAGTCTATAGCAACCGTCATTAGCAACCAGTCCATAGCAACCCGTCCATAGCAACCCGTCCATAGCAACTCGTCCATAGCAACCAGTCCATAGCAACCATTTCATAGCAACCCTTCATAGCAACCAGTCCATAGCAACCAGTCCATAGCAACCAGTCCATAGTAACCCGTCCATAGCAACCCGTCCATAGTTTCCCATCCATAGCAACCTGTCCATAGCAACCAGTCCATAGCAACCCTCCATAGCAACCAGTCCATAGCAACCCGTCCATAGCAACATGTCCATACCAACCCGTCCATAGCAACCAGTCCATAGCAACCATCCATAGCAACCAGTCCATAGCAACCGTCCATAGCAACCATCCATAGCAACCATTTCATAGCAACCCTTCATAGCAACCCTCCATAGCAACCAGTCCATAGCAACCAGTTCATAGCAACCGTCCATAGCAACCAGTCCATAGCAATCCTCCATAGCAACCAGTCCATAGCAACCAGACGATAGCAACCCTCCTCAGCAACCAGTCTATATCAACCGTCTTTAGCAACCCTTCATAGCAACCCTCCATAGCAACCATTTCATAGCAACCAGTCCATAGCAACCGTCTTTAGCAACCCTTCATAGCAACCCTCCATAGCAACCAGTCTATAGCAACCGTCTTTAGCAACCCTTCATAGCAACCCTCCATAGCAACCATTCCATAGCAACCAGTCCATAGCAACTGTCCATAGCAACCAGTCCATAGCAATCCTCCATAGCAACCAGTCCATAGCAACCAGACGATAGCAACCCTCCTCAGCAACCAGTCTATAGCAACCGTCATTAGCAACCAGTCCATAGCAACCCGTCCATAGCAACCTGTCCATAGCAACCATTTCATAGCAACCCTTCATAGCAACCCTCCATAGCAACCAGTCCATAGCAACCAGTCCATAGCAACCAGTCCATAGTAACCCGTCCAAAGCAACCCGTCCAAAGCAACCCGTCCATAGTTTCCCGTCCATAGCAACCTGTCCATAGCAACCAGTCCATAGCAACCCTCCATAGCAACCAGTCCATAGCAACCCGTCCATAGCAACACGTCCATACCAACCCGTCCATAGCATCCCGTCCATAGCAACCTGTCCATAGCAACCAGTCAATAGCATCCAGTCCATAGCAACCTGTCCATAGCAACAGTCCATAGCAACCATCCATAGCAACCAGTCCATAGCAACCCTCCATAGCAACCAGTCCACAGCAACCAGTTCATAGCAACCGTCCATAGCAAGCAGTCCATAGCAAGCAGTCCATAGCAACCCTCCATAGCAACCAGTCCATAGCAACCAGTCCATAGCAACCATCCATAGCAACCAGTCCATAGCAACCAGTCCATAGCAACCAGTCCATAGCAACCAGTCTATAGCAACCCTCCATAGAAACCAGTACATAGCAACCAGTCTATAGCAACCGTCCATAGCAACCAGTCCATAGCAATCCTCCATAGCAACCAGTCCATAGCAACCAGTCCATAGCAACCGGTCCATAGCAACCGTCCATAGCAACCAGTCCATAGCAAGCAGTCCATAGCAACCCTCCATAGCATTGCAGTCCATAGCAACCAGTCCATAGAAACCATCCAAAGCAACCAGTCCATAGCAGCCAGTCCATAGCAACCATCCATAGCAACCAGTCCATAGCGACCATCCATAGCAACCAGTCCATAGCAACCCTCCATAGCAACCAGTTCATAGCAACCATTCATAACAACCAGTCCATAGCAAGCAGTCCATAGCAACCAGTCCATAGCAACCATTTCATAGCAACCCTTCATAGCAACCATCCATAGCAACCAGTCCATAGCAACCAGTCCATAGCAACCAGTCCATAGCAACCCTCCATAGCAACTGTCTCTTTCTCTTTCGATCTCGATCTCGATCTTTCTCTCTCTCTTTCTCTTTCCCTATCTATCTCGATCTCTCTCGATCTCTCTCTCTTTATCTATCTCGATCTATTTATTTATTTATTTATTTAGTTATTAATAATTTATTATTTTTTTATTTATTTATTATTTATTGTTTGTTTATTATTATTTATTTATTTATTTATTTTATTATTTTTTAATTATTTTTTATTATATATTATTTATTTATTTATTATTGATTATTTATTTCTTATTTAATATTTATTTATTATTATTATTTATTTATTTAATTATCATTTATTTTTTATTTATTTATTTTATTTATTATTTATAATTTAATATTAATTTATTTATTATTTATTTTTTATTTATTTATTATTTATTTGCAGCTACAGGCATCATTCAGATATCGTCTTTCAGAGCCGGCGATTCTGTGCACCGTAAGAATGATCATAGCGGCTCTTCCGCTGCTTGATCATTCTTACAGGTGGCAAAAGGGGACGTCCCCCTCCCGCCACCCTCCGGTGATCGGTGAGTCGGGGAACACATCTGCCAGACCCGGATGCCTACCATAGAGATTTCTGGCGAACCAGATGGTCGCCGGAGTCTCTATGATCATTCGGAGGCCGGGCACGATATTATGACTTCACGCCTGGCCTTTGCATTAAAAAAAACTACGCCACCTTGGCTGGAAAG
>NC_053496.1:150968846-150992894 GCF_905171775.1 Rana temporaria
CTCACGGCGGGTCCTCCCTCACATGCCACCTCTCCCAGACAAGGTCATGATCCTCCAGTCTGTCCCGGATCCTAGCCGTCATTTTTTCCATGAGTTCTACATCCTTGACCCTAACGTAAAGGGCCTCTTGGGATGGGGGCATCGGTTTCTTCCAGTTTAGTGCTATCAAGCACCTCGCCGCCGTGGTAATGTGTCTTAACAGCTTCTTATAAGGTTGGGACAGGCCCAGAAGGAATAGCTTCGGGGAGAGGGGTATGGGCACCTCCAGGAGGCGAGACAGAAGCTCTCGTGTCTGAGTCCAGAACGGGACAATCATGGGGCAGGCCCAATATATGTGAAACAGTGTGCCCCTAGCTTGGTTGCATCGCCAGCACCGGTCAGAGGTGGAAGGGTAGATCTTGTGGAGAACGTCCGGGGTCAGGTACCAGAAAAACAGCACTTTGTATGTATTCTCCTTATAAAGGGTACAGATAGAGCTTTTGGCCGCCTGTCTCCAAACCGCTCCCCACTCCTCCTCCGAGAGCACCTCCCCCAGCTCCCTCTCCCATCGAAGCATATAGGCGTGTTTACCGTTGTGTTGGAAGGAGTGTTCATTTAGGATTTGGTATATATCTGATATAAGGCCCCTTCGGGCTGTGCCCTCTAGTATAATGCGCTCAAATGGGGTTGGTTTCGAGAAGAGGAGCCGAGGGGCTACTGTGTGGGCGTAGTGGCGAATCTGTAGGTAGCTGAAGAAAGCTTGTCGTGGGATGTCATGTTTGGCTTGGAGATCAGCGAAGGAGTGCAGGGTGCGAGACCTGGGATCTACTAAATGGCCAAAGTGAAATAGATTTCGCGAGGCCCAGGGCCATGACATCGGGTGGGTGAGGCTTGTCGGTAATTTAGGGTTATAGAGAAAGGAAGTCAGCAGGGAACTGTCAGATTTAAGTCGGCAGCCTTGGGCTAGCCTCCTCCATATACGTTGGAGCTGCCGCATGGAGCCCAGCAAACGTCCGGGCTCCACTGTCGTGTTCGCGTTCCAGAGGAGGTTATTGGGGTGTATTGGTGCCAGCCAAATCTTTTCCACCTCCGTCCATCTATTGTAGGACTTCTGGGGAAACCATGATGCCACCGCTCGTAGCTGTGAGGCCTGGTAATATTTAACCAGGTCTGGGAAGGCCAGGCCTCCCTCGGTTCGCGCCGTCGTCATGACCGAGCATGGGATCCTTTGGCGCCTGTAGTTCCACACATACCGGAGGAGATCCGCTTGTAGGGCACGCAAATGGGCGCATGGGACTGGGATAGGAAGGGTCTGGAACAGATACAGCAGTTTTGGAAGGATCACCATTTTGATGGCCGCTATCCGGCCCAGAAGGGATATCTGATGGGGCTTCCATTTATGGATCAGCGCCCTGATCGAGCTATAGAGGGGGGGGGAATTGGCCTGGTACAAGGATGCAAAGTCCGGGGTCAGATGGACCTCCAGGTATTTCAGGGAGGTTCGCTCCCAGTGGTATGGGAAGACTGACTGCAGGTGTAAGGTCTCTGGTTCGGGCATGTTAATCGGCATGGCCATCGACTTGGAGGTGTTGGTTTTGTATCCCGAGAGGGCCCCGTAGCGTTCAAGTTCACCGTGAAGATTGGGCAGGGAGATGCGGGGACGCGTCAATGTTAAAATAATATCGTCAGCAAAGAGGGAGATCTTAAATTCCCTCCCCCTTACTGGAATACCCCGAATGTCCGGATTACCGCGGATTGTCGCTGCTAGGGGCTCGACGCACAGAGCGAAAAGCAGGGGGGAGAGCGGACACCCTTGGCGGGTTCCATTGGTGACAGGGAAGGTGGACGAAGTGGCAAAGGGAGTTTTTACCTGTGAGATCGGGTTGGTGTAGAGGTGTCGGACCGCCTGAAGAAAAGGTCCCCCAAACCCCATGTGTTTCAACGTGGCGAGCATGAAGGGCCAGCCAAGGCGGTCAAACGCCTTCTCTGCGTCTAGGCTTAGGAGCAAGGACTCCGAGCCCTCCCTGCCCGCCACGTCAATTAGGTCAATCACCTTTCTCGTATTGTCCCCCGCTTGGCGGAGGGGGACAAAGCCCACCTGGTCTTTATGGACCAGGGAGGGCAAGACTACATTTAAACGGAGGGAGAGGACCTTCGTAAAGATTTTGAGGTCTGAGTTTAATAGGGCTATTAATGAGGGGTTTAGGAATGAGGGTGATAAATGACCGCTGCATATCCTGCGGGATGGGGGTCTGTTGTAGAAAGGCGTTGAAGAGTTTAGTCATGTGGGGGAGAAGTGTGGGGAGAAAGGTCTTATAATATTCGTATGGGAACCCATCTGGGCCCGGGGACTTGTGGGCGGGCAGGGCCTTAATGGCCCGGGTTAGCTGCTCATCCGTAATGGGGGCATTAAGGGAGACCAGGTCTTCCGGTTGTAGCCGAGGGATGCCCGCCTGTGTCATGCCTATCCTTTCTTGCTAATCTAATTCTGCAAACACTTTTGTCCAGCAAGTTAACAACTTACCTCAACTGAACTGATTCCATAGCAGTAGCAAAATTACATGACATGTTGAATGCAATTCGTGACACAATAGCAGCATATAAACATTGCTTTTAAAATCCTTTTCAGGATGGTTGCTATGGAGGGTTGCTATGGTCTGGTTGCTATGGACTTGTTGCCATGGAGCGTTGCTATGGACTGGTTGCTATGGACTGGATGCAATGGAGGGTTGCTATGGACTGGTTGCTATGGACTGGTTGCTATGGACTGGATGCAATGGAGGGTTGCTATGGACTGGTTGCTATGGACTGGTTGCTATGGACTGGTTGCTATGGATTGGTTGTTATGAACTGGTTGATATGGAGGGTTGCTATGGACTGGTTGCTATGAACTGGTTGATATGGACTGGTTGCTATGGACTGGTTGCTTTGGATGGTTGCTATGCACTGGTTACTATGGACTGGTTGCTATGGACTGGTTGCTATAGAGGGTTGCTATGGACTGGTTGCTATGGACTGGTTGCTATGGATTGGTTGTTATGAACTGGTTGATATGGAGGGTTGCTATGGACTGGTTGCTATGAACTGGTTGATATGGACTGGTTGCTATGGACTGGTTGCTTTGGATGGTTGCTATGCACTGGTTACTATGGACTGGTTGCTATGGACTGGTTGCTATAGAGGGTTGCTATGGACTGGTTGCTATGGATGGTTGCTATGGAGGGTTGCTATGGACTGGTTGCTATGGAGGGTTGCTATGGACTGGTTGCTATGGATTGGTTGCCTTGGACGGTTGCTATGGACTGGTTGCTATGGACGGTTGCTATGGACTGGTTGCTATGGACTGGTTGCAATGGAGGGTTGCTAAGGACTGGTTGCTATGGACTGGTTCCTATGGACTGGATGCAATGAAGGGTTGCTATGGACTGGTTGCTATGGACTGGGTGCTATGGACGATTGCTATGGAGGGTTGGTATGGACGGTTGGTATGGACTGGTTGCTATGTATTGGTTGCTATGGACTGGTTGCTATGGACTGGTTGCTATGAACTGGTTGATATGGTTTGGTTGCTATGGACTGGTTGCTTTGGATGGTTGCTATGCACTGGTTGATATGGACTGGTTGCTATGGACTGGTTGCTATGGATTGGTTGCTATGGACTGGTTTCTATGGAGGGTTGCAATGGACTGGTTGCTTTGGACGGTTGCTATGGACTGGTTGCTATGGATTGGTTGCTATGGACTGGTTGCTATGGAGGGTTGCTATGGACTGGTTGCTATGGACGGGTTGCTATGCACTGGTTGATATGGACTGGTTGCTATGGACTGGTTGCTATGGACTGGTTGCTATTGACTGGTTGCTGAGGAGGGTTGCTATGGTCTGGATTGCTATGGACTGGTTAATATGGACTGGTTGCTATGGACGGGTTGCTATGGACCGGTTGCTATGAACTGGTTGCTTTGGATGGTTGCTATGGACAGGTTGCTATGGACGGTTGTTATGGACTGGTTGCTATTTACTTGTTGCTATGGATGGTTGCTATGGACTGGTTGCTATAGAGGGTTGCTATGGATGGTTGCTATGGACTGGTTGAAATGGAATTGTTGCGAAAGACGGTTGCTATAGACTGGTTGCTGAGGAGGGTTGCTATAGTCTGGTTGCTATGGACTGGTTGCTATGGAGGATTGCTATGGACTGGTTGCTATGGACTGTTGCTATGGACTGGTTGCTATGGACTGCTTGTTATGGAGGGTTGCAATAGACTGGTTGCTATGGACTGGTTGCTATGGACCAGTTGCTATGGATGGTTACTATGGACTGGTTGCTATGGACTGGTTGCTATGGATGGTTGCTATGGACTGGTTGCTATGGAGGGTTGCTATGGACTGCTTGCTATGGACTGGTTGCTATGGACGGTTGATATGAACTGGTTGCTGTGAACTGGTTGCTGTGAACTGGTTGCTATGGACTGTTGCTATGGACCAGTTGCTATGGACTGGTTGCTATGGACTGGTTGCTATGGACAGGTTGCTATGGACGGGGGTTGCTATGGACTGGTTGCAATGAAGGGTTGCTATGGACTGGTTGCTATGGATGGTTGCTATGGACCGGTTGCTATGGACTGGATGCTATGGACTGGTTGCTATGGACAGGTTGCTATGGACGGGATGCTATGGACGTGTTGCTATGAACGGGTTGCTCTGGACTGGTTGCTATGGAGGGTTGCTATGGACTGGTTGCTATGGACAGGTTGCCATGGACGGGTTGCTATGGACGGGTTGCTATGGACTGGTTGCTATGGAGGGTTGCTATGAAGGGTTGCTATGAAATGGTTGCTATGGATCGTTGCTATGGACTGGTTGCTATGGACTGGTTGCTATGGATGGTTGCTATGGACTGGTTGCTATGGACTGGTTGCTATGGACTGGTTGCTATGGATTGGTTGTTATGAACTGGTTGATATGGAGGGTTGCTATGGACTGGTTGCTATGAACTGGTTGATATGGACTGGTTGCTATGGACTGGTTGCTTTGGATGGTTGCTATGTACTGGTTACTATGGACTGGTTGCTATGGACTGGTTGCTATAGAGGGTTGCTATGGACTGGTTGCTATGGACTGGTTGCTATGGATTGGTTGTTATGAACTGGTTGATATGGAGGGTTGCTATGGACTGGTTGCTATGAACTGGTTGATATGGACTGGTTGCTATGGACTGTTTGCTTTGGATGGTTGCTATGCACTGGTTACTATGGACTGGTTGCTATGGACTGGTTGCTATAGAGGGTTGCTATGGACTGGTTGCTATGGATGGTTGCTATGGACTGGTTGCTATGGACTGGTTGCTATGGACTGGTTGCTATGGACTGCATAGAGACTGCTTGCTATGGACAGGTTGCTATGGACGGGTTGCTATGGACTTGTTGCTATGGACTTGTTGCTATGGACTGGTTGCTATGGACTGAAAAAATAAATTATATGAGTGAATGAATGACTTCCTCTCGAGCAACAGTCACTCACAATCCCATCAAAGTTTGTAGAGAATAAAAAAGAGTTGGCATATATTAGGGGAGGACAGTTACTATGTTGCTATGGACTGGTTGCTATTGACTAGTTGCTGAGGACAGTTGCTCTGTTCTGGATTGCTATGGACTGGTTAATATGGACTGGTTGCTATGAACTGGTTGCTTTGGACAGGTTGCTATGGACGGGTTGCTATGGACTTGTTGCTATGGACTGGTTACTATGGACTGGTTGCTATTGACTGGTTGCTGAGGACAGTTGCTCTGTTCTGGATTGCTATGGACGGTTGCTATGGACTGGTTGCTATGGAGGGTGGCTATGGACTGGTTGCTGAGGAGGGTTGCTATGGTCTGAATTGCTATGGACTGGTTAATATGGACTGGTTGCTATGGACGGTTGCTATGGACTGGTTGCTATGGACTGGTTGCTATGGACTGGTTGCTATGGAGGCTTGCTATGGGCTGGTTGCTATTGATAGTTGCTATGGCCTGGTTGCTATGGAGGGTTGCTATGGACTGGTTGCTAAGGAGGGTTGCTATGGACTGGTTGCTATGGACTGGTTGCAATGGACTGTTGCTATGGAGGGTTGCTATGGACCGGTTGCTATGGACGGTTGCAATGGACGGGTTGCTATGGACTGGTTGCTATGGATTGGTTGCTATGGACGGTTTCTATGAACTGGTTGCTATGGATGGTTGCTATGGACGATTGCTATGGAGGGTTGCTATGGACGGTTGGTATGGACTGGTTGCTATGTATTGGTTGCTATGGACTGGTTGCTATGGACTGGTTGCTATGAACTGGTTGATATGGTTTGGTTGCTATGGACTGGTTGCTTTGGATGGTTGCTATGCACTGGTTGATATGGACTGGTTGCTATTGACTGGTTGCTGAGGAGGGTTGCTATGGTCTGGATTGCTATGGGCTGGTTAATATGGATTGGTTGCTATGGACGGGATGCTATGGACCGGTTGCTATGAACTGGTTGCTTTGGATGGTTGCTATGGACTGGTTGCTATGGACGGTTGCTATGGACTGGTTGCTATGGACTGGTTGCTATTTACTTGTTGCTATGGATGGTTGCTATGGACTGGTTGCTATAGAGGGTTGCTATGGATGGTTGCTATGGATGGTTGCTATGGACTGGTTGAAATGGAATGGTTGCGAAAGACGGTTGCTATAGACTGGTTGCTGAGGAGGGTTGCTATAGTCTGGTTGCTATGGACTGGTTGCTATGGAGGATTGCTATGGACTGGTTGCTATGGACGGTTGCTATGGACTGGTTGCTATGGACTGCTTGTTATGGAGGGTTGCAATAGACTGGTTGCTATGGACTGGTTGCTATGGATGGTTGCTATGGACTAGTTGCTATGGACTGGTTGCTATGGATGGTTGCTATGGACTGGTTGCTATGGACTGGTTGCTATGGAGGGTTGCTATGGACTGCTTGCTATGGACTGGTTGCTATGGACGGTTGATGTGAACTGGTTGCTGTGAACTGGTTGCTATGGACTGTTGCTATGGACCGGTTGCTATGGACTGGTTGCTATGGACTGGTTGCTATGGACTGGTTGCAATGAAGGGTTGCTATGGACTGGTTGCTATGGATGGTTGCTATGGACTGGTTGCTATGGACTGTTGCTATGGACCGGATGCTATGGACTGGTTGCTATGGACTGGTTGCTATGGACAGGTTGCTATGGACGGGTTGCTATGGACGGGTTGCTATGGACTGGTTGCTATGGAGGGTTTCTATGAAGGGTTGCTATGAAATGGTTGCTATGGATCGTTGCTATGGACTGGTTGCTATGGACTGGTTGCTATGGATGGTTGCTATGGACTGGTTGCTATGGACTGGTTGCTATGGACTGGTTGCTATGGATTGGTTGTTATGAACTGGTTGATATGGAGGGTTGCTATGGACTGGTTGCTATGAACTGGTTGATATGGACTGGTTGCTATGGACTGGTTGCTTTGGATGGTTGCTATGTACTGGTTACTATGGACTGGTTGCTATGGACTGGTTGCTATAGAGGGTTGCTATGGACTGGTTGCTATGGACTGGTTGCTATGGATTGGTTGTTATGAACTGGTTGATATGGAGGGTTGCTATGGACTGGTTGCTATGAACTGGTTGATATGGACTGGTTGCTATGGACTGGTTGCTTTGGATGGTTGCTATGCACTGGTTACTATGGACTGGTTGCTATGGACTGGTTGCTATAGAGGGTTGCTATGGACTGGTTGCTATGGATGGTTGCTATGGAGGGTTGCTATGGACTGGTTGCTATGGACTGGTTGCTATGGATTGGTTGCCTTGGACGGTTGCTATGGACTGGTTGCTATGGACGGTTGCTATGGACTGGTTGCTATGGACTGGTTGCAATGGAGGGTTGCTAAGGACTGGTTGCTATGGACTGGTTCCTATGGACTGGATGCAATGAAGGGTTGCTATGGACTGGTTGCTATGGACTGGGTGCTATGGACGATTGCTATGGAGGGTTGGTATGGACGGTTGGTATGGACTGGTTGCTATGTATTGGTTGCTATGGACTGGTTGCTATGGACTGGTTGCTATGAACTGGTTGATATGGTTTGGTTGCTATGGACTGGTTGCTTTGGATGGTTGCTATGCACTGGTTGCTATGGACTGGTTGCTATGGACTGGTTGCTATGGATTGGTTGCTATGGACTGGTTTCTATGGAGAGTTGCAATGGACTGGTTGCTTTGGACGGTTGCTATGGACTGGTTGCTATGGATTGGTTGCTATGGACTGGTTGCTATGGAGGGTTGCTATGGACTGGTTGCTATGGACGGGTTGCTATGCACTGGTTGATATGGACTGGTTGCTATGGACTGGTTGCTATTGACTGGTTGCTGAGGAGGGTTGCTATGGTCTGGATTGCTATGGACTGGTTAATATGGACTGGTTGCTATGGACGGGTTGCTATGGACCGGTTGCTATGAACTGGTTGCTTTGGATGGTTGCTATGGACAGGTTGCTATGAACGGTTGCTATGGACTGGTTGCTATGGACTGGTTGCTATTTACTTGTTGCTATGGATGGTTGCTATGGACTGGTTGCTATAGAGGGTTGCTATGGATGGTTGCTATGGACTGGTTGAAATGGAATGGTTGCGAAAGACGGTTGCTATAGACTGGTTGCTGAGGAGGGTTGCTATAGTCTGGTTGCTATGGACTGGTTGCTATGGAGGATTGCTATGGACTGGTTGCTATGGACGGTTGCTATGGACTGGTTGCTATGGACTGCTTGTTATGGAGGGTTGCAATAGACTGGTTGCTATGGACTGGTTGCTATGGACCAGTTGCTATGGATGGTTGCTATGGACTGGTTGCTATGGACTGGTTGCTATGGATGGTTGCTATGGACTGGTTGCTATGGACTGGTTGCTATGGAGGGTTGCTATGGACTGGTTGCTATGGACTGGTTACTATGGACGGTTGATATGAACTGGTTGCTGTGAACTGGTTGCTATGGACTGTTGCTATGGACCGGTTGCTATGGACTGGTTGCTATGGACTGGTTGCTATGGACAGGTTGCTATGGACGGGGGTTGCTATGGACTGGTTGCAATGAAGGGTTGCTATGGACTGGTTGCTATGGATGGTTGCTATGGACTGGTTGCTATGGACTGTTGCTATGGACCGGTTGCTATGGACTGGATGCTATGGACTGGTTGCTATGGACTGGTTGCTATGGACAGGTTGCTATGGACGGGATGCTATGGACGTGTTGCTATGGACGGGTTGCTCTGGACTGGTTGCTATGGAGGGTTGCTATGGACTGGTTGCTATGGAGGGTTTCTATGAAGGGTTGCTATGAAATGGTTGCTATGGATCGTTGCTATGGACTGGTTGCTATGGACTGGTTGCTATGGATGGTTGCTATGGACTGGTTGCTATGGAGGGTTGCTATGGACTGCTTGCTATGGACTGGTTGCTATGAACTTGTTGCTGTGGACTGGTTGCTATGGACCGGTTGCTATGGACTGGTTGCTATGGACTATTTGCTATGGACAGGTTGCTATGGACGGGTTGCTATGGACTGGTTGCAATGGAGGGTTGCTATGGACTGGTTGCTCTGGATGGTTGCTATGGACTGGTTGCTATGGATGGTTGCTATGGACTGGTTGCTATGGACGGTTGCTATGGACGGTTGCTATGGACTGGTTGCTATGGACTGGTTGCTATGGTCTGGTTGCTATGGACTGGTTGCTATGGACTGGTTGATATGGAGGGTTGCTATGAAGGGTTGCTATGAAATGGTTGCTATGGACTGGTTGCTATGGACTGCTTGCAATGGACTGTTGCTATGGACCGGTTGCTATGGACTGGTTGCTATGAACTGGTTGCTATGGACTGCTTGCTATGGAGGCTTGCTATAAACTGGTTGATATGGACTGGTTGCTATGGATGGTTGCTATGGACTGGTTGCTATGGACTGGTTGCTATGGACTGGTTGCTATGGACTGCATAGAGACTGCTTGCTATGGACAGGTTGCTATGGACGGGTTGCTATGGACTTGTTGCTATGGACTTGTTGCTATGGACTGGTTGCTATGGACTGGTTGCTATTGACTAGTTGCTGAGGACAGTTGCTCTGTTCTGGATTGCTATGGACTGGTTAATATGGACTGGTTGCTATGAACTGGTTGCTTTGGACAGGTTGCTATGGACGGGTTGCTATGGACTTGTTGCTATGGACTGGTTACTATGGACTGGTTGCTATTGACTGGTTGCTGAGGACAGTTGCTCTGTTCTGGATTGCTATGGACGGTTGCTATGGACTGGTTGCTATGGAGGGTTGCTATGGACTGGTTGCTGAGGAGGGTTGCTATGGTCTGAATTGCTATGGACTGGTTAATATGGACTGGTTGCTATGGACGGTTGCTATGGACTGGTTGCTATGGACTGGTTGCTATGGACTGGTTGCTATGGAGGCTTGCTATGGGCTGGTTGCTATTGATAGTTGCTATGGCCTGGTTGCTATGGAGGGTTGCTATGGACTGGTTGCTAAGGAGGGTTGCTATGGACTGGTTGCTATGGACTGGTTGCTATGGACTGTTGCTATGGAGGGTTGCTATGGACCGGTTGCTATGGACGGTTGCAATGGACGGGTTGCTATGGACTGGTTGCTATGGATTGGTTGCTATGGACGGTTTCTATGAACTGGTTGCTATGGATGGTTGCTATGGACGATTGCTATGGAGGGTTGCTATGGACGGTTGGTATGGACTGGTTGCTATGTATTGGTTGCTATGGACTGGTTGCTATGAACTGGTTGATATGGTTTGGTTGCTATGGACTGGTTGCTTTGGATGGTTGCTATGCACTGGTTGATATGGACTGGTTGCTATTGACTGGTTGCTGAGGAGGGTTGCTATGGTCTGGATTGCTATGGGCTGGTTAATATGGACTGGTTGCTATGGACGGGTTGCTATGGACCGGTTGCTATGAACTGGTTGCTTTGGATGGTTGCTATGGACAGGTTGCTATGGACTGGTTGCTATGGACTGGTTGCTATTTACTTGTTGCTATGGATGGTTGCTATGGACTGGTTGCTATAGAGGGTTGCTATGGATGGTTGCTATGGACTGGTTGAAATGGAATGGTTGCGAAAGACGGTTGCTATAGACTGGTTGCTGAGGAGGGTTGCTATAGTCTGGTTGCTATGGACTGGTTGCTATGGAGGATTGCTATGGACTGGTTGCTATGGACGGTTGCTATGGACTGGTTGATATGGACTGCTTGTTATGGAGGGTTGCAATAGACTGGTTGCTATGGACTGGTTGCTATGGATGGTTGCTATGGACTAGTTGCTATGGACTGGTTGCTATGGATGGTTGCTATGGACTGGTTGCTATGGACTGGTTGCTATGGAGGGTTGCTATGGACTGGTTGCTATGGACGGTTGCTGTGAACTGGTTGCTATGGACGGTTGCTATGGACCGGTTGCTATGGACAGGTTGCTATGGACGGGGGTTGCTATGGACTGGTTGCAATGAAGGGTTGCTATGGACTGGTTGCTATGGATGGTTGCTATGGACTGGTTGCTATGGACTGTTGCTATGGACCGGTTGCTATGGACTGGTTGCTATGGACTGGTTGCTATGGACGGGATGCTATGGACGGGTTGCTATGGACGGGTTGCTCTGGACTGGTTGCTATGGAGGGTTGCTATGGACTGGTTGCTATGGACGGGTTGCTATGGACGGGTTGCTATGGACGGGTTGCTATGGACTGGTTGCTATGAAGGGTTTCTATGAAGGGTTGCTATGAAATGGTTGCTATGGATCGTTGCTATGGACTGGTTGCTTTGGATGATTTCTATGGACTGGTTGCTGTGGACTGCTAGCTATGGAGGGTTGCTATGCAACCAGTCTATAGCAACCGTCTTTAGCAACCATTCCATTTCAACCAGTCCATAGCAACCATCCATAGCAACCCTCCATAGCAACCAGTCGATAGCAACCGTCCATAGCAACCAGTCCATAGCAATCCTCCATAGCAACCAGTCCATAGCAACCAGACGATAGCAACCCTCCTCAGCAACCAGTCTATAGCAACCGTCTTTAGCAATCAGTCCATAGCAACCCGTCCATAGCAACCATTTCATAGCAACCATTTCATAGCAACCATTTCATAGCAACCCTCCATAGCAACCAGTCCATAGCAACCAGTCCATAGCAACCCAAGCAAGGAACTGAAGTCACAGACCTCCTATATATGTGAGCCAGGTATCCAGCTCCTCCCAGTGGGAAGGAGGAGCCGCAGGGTGGGAGGCTACAAGAGACCTAGAAACCAAGATGGCCGCCAGCACATGTCAAACGAAGGAGACAGGAGAGAGGTAAGACCATGACAGTACCTCCCCCTCAAGGGCCCCTCCTCCACGGTGCAAAAAACGGTTTCTGAGGGAAGCGTGCGTGGAAGGCTCGGAGCAAGGCAGGAGCATGGACATCTGCGGAGGGAACCCAGGAACGCTCCTCAGGACCATAACCACGCCAGTGGACCAAAAACTGCACCCGACCGCGGACCAGGCGTGAGTCCAGGATATTGCTCACCTCATACTCCTCGTGATTGCCCACTTGGACCGGACGAGGCCGAGGAACCGAGGAAGTGAAGCGATTGCACACCAGTGGCTTCAACAGGGAGACATGAAACACGTTGGAGATCCGCATGCCAGGTGGAAGCGCAAGGGCATAGGCTACCGGGTTTACCCTGCGAAGCACTCGGAAGGGACCAACAAAGCGAGGAGCCAGCTTGGGAGTGGGCACTCGAAGGTTGAGGTTGCGGGTGGACAACCATACACGGTCTCCGACCTGGTAGGAAGGAGCAGGCGCTCGTCTGCGATCAGCCTGGAGTCCCTGGCGCTGCGCAGAGACCTCAAGGGACCTCTGGATCTGTACCCAAGAAGCACGTAGAGCAGAAAGGTGATCCTCCACAGCCGGAATATCCTGGGGAGAGAATGCCTCCGGTAACACGGCAGGTTGGAACCCATAATTGGCCATGAAGGGAGACGTCCCAGAGGAAGAGTTCACAGCCGTGTTCCTGGCAAACTCAGCCCAAGGCAGGAGGTCAACCCAATTGTCCTGGTGATCGGAGACATAGCAACGAAGGAATTGCTCCAAGGCCTGATTGGATCGTTCTGCGGCCCCATTGGACTGAGGGTGGTAGGCCGAGGAGAAGGAGAGATGAATCCCCAACTGGGAGCAAAAGGCGCGCCAGAACCTGGACACAAACTGACTCCCCCGATCCGACACTATCTCTTTGGGCAAACCGTGCAACCGGACGACCTCCCGGGCAAAAATCGTGGCCAACTCTTGTGCAGAGGGTAACTTCTTGAGAGGAACACAGTGGCACATTTTGGAAAACCGATCCACAATCATGAGAATGACCGTATGGCCTCGGGATGCAGGGAGGTCCACAATGAAATCCATCCCCAGGTGTGACCATGGGCGCTCCCCGGTGGCTATGGGTTGCAGCAGGCCCAACGGTAGGTGCCGAGGGGACTTACTTTGGGCACAAACGGAGCATGCCGCTACATATGCGGCGATGTCGGAACGTAGGGAAGGCCACCAGAACAGACGTGAAACAGCCCAGGACAGCTGATTCTTACCAGGATGCCCCGCGGTCTTGGAGTTATGGTAGGTTCGCAACAACCGAGTGCGCAACTCCTCAGGCACAAAACATCTGCCGTTGGGTGTCCCAGAGGGAGCACCAGACTGAGCCGCCAAAATCTGCTCACCAAGGGGAGAGGTCAGGCTGGTGCGAATGGCGGCCAGGATCTGATTCGGAGGTATGACCGAAGTCGGTATAGACTCCTCCCTGGACAGCTCGGAGTACTGCCGTGATAAGGCATCCGCCCTGATGTTCTTGGAACCAGGTAGGTAGGAGACCACGTAATTAAAACGTGACAAGAACAGAACCCATCTGGCCTGACGTGGTGTCAATCTCTTGGCCTCAGAAAGGTAGGTCAGATTCTTGTGGTCCGTCAGGATGAGAACCGGAACCACCGAGCCCTCGAGCAAGTGCCTCCACTCTTTGAGAGCCTGCACTATGGCCAATAACTCCCTGTCACCAATCTGATAGTTGCACTCCGCGGGTGACAGTTTCCGGGAGTAAAACCCACAAGGAAGCAGCGGACCCTCTGGTGTCCTACGCTGAGACAGAAGGGCGCCTACTCCCGTCTCGGACGCGTCCACCTCGAGGACAAAGGGCAACCCAGGGTTGGGATGAGACAGAATCGGAGCTGACACAAAGGCGGATTTTAGGACCTCAAAAGCCCGGATGGCCTCGAGCGGCCAGACCTGGGAATTACTGCCCTTCCTGGTCAGATCCGTGAGAGGCTTGGCCAGCATGGAGAAGTCCCTGATGAACTTCCGATAATAATTGGCGAAGCCCAAAAAACGCTGCAAGGAACGAAGACCACTGGGCTGAGGCCACTGTAAGACAGCCGAAACCTTCTCAGGATCCATGGAGAACCCCTCAGCGGAAATGATGTAACCTAGGAAGGTTACCTGGGATCGGTGAAATTCGCATTTCTCAAGCTTACCGAACAGCTTGTTCTCTCGTAACCGTTGCAACACTCGTTTGACATCCAGAATGTGGGCCTCCCTGGATTCAGAATATACCAAGATGTCATCCAAATAGACCACCACACACTGCTGCAACAGGTCACGGAAAACATCGTTGATGAATTCCTGAAAGACTGCGGGCGCATTGCACAACCCAAAGGGCATAACCAAGGATTCATAATGACCGGTCCTGGTGTTAAAGGCGGTCTTCCACTCATCGCCCGCCTTGATCCTTACCAGGTTATATGCCGCCCTCAGGTCGAGTTTGGTAAAGACCGTGGCCCCTTTAAGGCGATCGAACAGCTCGGAAATCAAGGGTATCGGGTAAGCGTTCTTGATCGTGATGCGATTGAGACCCCTGTAATCGATGCAAGGCCTCAACTCACCGCCCTTCTTTTTCACAAAGAAAAATCCAGCCCCTGCCGGGGACGAGGATTTGCGAATGTGACCACGGGACAGCGCCTCCATCACGTACTCCTCCATGGCCTCATTCTCCGCAACCGACAGTGGATAGACCTTGCCGCGAGGGGGAACGGCACCAGGTTGTAACTCAATGGCACAATCATATGGGCGGTGCGGAGGTAGGGCAACTGCGCGTACCTTATCGAATACATCCCGGTACTCCTCGTATTCAGGAGGCAACAGAGAGTCCGAGGAAGTACACAGCAACTTGACAGGCCCATGGATGCACTTTCATTCTGTAAGGACGTATACAGGTAGTTTCCTGTCCCTTATTTTTTCTCAAGATATGTGAATATCCATCAGCTACAGTTGCCTTATATCAAATAGCAGAGATACAATATCTCGGATCTGAATCTATATGTAGCGGAATACATTCAACATTAATTACATGAGGATATACACAGGAATTCCTGCTCCCTCCTGGATTGTTATTAAATTGCTACATTGTTTCTTCTTTCCTTTATCTCTGCTTCCTCTGCTTTCTTATCTAATTTCCTTAAACAGCTCGAGCTTCAGATGAGATTGGAGGGATAATATATTTTCTCTATTTTTTCAATAAATTTGTTTATTGGTTACTTCACTCAGGGATTTCCCTGTAATATATATCCCTCCACCCTATCTGATATCCGGATGGCCTATATGTTTATATGTTTTGTATATATTTTTTCTTTATTGTTAGTATGTGGAGGCTGCTTTGCTGGTCTCAATATACCCTTTAGCTGGTGAACCGCACCGCAGCCAATCTTTTAATAATATTGTCCCTTATCCAACCAAGTTCTTCCAATATATGTACTATTAATATTTAAAATTAAAAATTTTCTACTTTTTGAATAATTATTTAGTCAGGTGTTTTTCCTTATAGTCCTTTCTTTTGGTTTGACTCTCTTGTTCAAACAATTTTTTCCATATATGCAGTTATAGGACTGGAAACCTGACCTATTTACATATTTAAATCACAAGCCTCATATTCTTATATCTACCATGGATGCACTTAGCCCCACACTGTGGTGACCATGAGAGGATCTCGGCCGATCTCCAGTCAAAAGTCGGATTATGCTTCTGGAGCCAGGGGTACCCCAAGACCACCGAGTAGTGTGGAGACGAAATAACTTGGAAGCAGACCGACTCTCTGTGAGCGGCACCAATGGCTACCCCCACTGGAAGGGTCTCATGAGTCACGTGTGACGGTTGGAGGGGTCTGCCGTCTATCGCCTCTAGAGCCAGCGGGGAACCTCGAGCCTGTAGAGGAATGGAATTGGCGGCAGCGAACTCACTATCAATGAAAAAACCACCAGCACCAGAGTCCACCAACGCCTGGGTCGTCACCGAGCCCCCGACCCAGGAGAGGACAACAGTGATCAGTGGTTTATCAACACGGGAAACCGGGGACGAGGAGACTCCACCCAAGATCTGCCCCCGACAGGATCTCAGGTGCGAGCGTTTCCCGGACGGTTCGGACATGCCAACCGAAAATGCCCATCGAGACCACAGTACATGCATCGGCCCTCGCGTCTCCGGAGTACCCTCTCCCCCTCGGACAAGCGAGCAAACCCCAGCTGCGAGGGTTCACCCCCAGACAAGTCAACACCAGGAGGCGTGGGAGGAGAGGGAGGCACGGGTGGGACAGCAAACGTAGGCGCCAAACTGTTAGGAGGCCTCCGCAGGCTCACCTTAAAGGAAGGTCTCTCCCTGAGTCTGGTGTCAATCAAAATCAGGAAAGAAATAAGAGCCTCGAGCTCCACTGGTAGGTCCTTAGCTGCAACCTCATCCTTCAAGGCATCCGAGAGACCATGAGAGAAAGCAGCGACCAGGGCCTCATTATTCCAACCTACCTCTGCTGCCAGGGTACGAAACTCAATGGCGTATTCGGCTACGGATCGTGAACCCTGTCTGACGGACATAAGGAGCTTCGCAGCAGAGGCGGCGCGAGCCGGCACATCGAATACCTTCCGAAGAGAAGCAACAAAACCGGAAAACTCGGCAACCACCGGATTGTTGTTCTCCCATAAAGGACTGGCCCAGGCCAAGGCCTTGTCCGAGAGCAGCGAGATCAAGAACCCCACCTTTGATCTCTCAGTGGGAAAGGCATGTGGCAGCAACTCGAAATAAATGCCCACTTGGTTAAGGAAACCTCGGCACCGAGTTGGCTCTCCCCCAAATCGCTGTGGAAGGGGGGCAGAACCGAACATACCCCGAAACACCGCAGGCGCAACAACAGGTGTCGAGGTAGACTCTGGCGCAACAGTCGGATCGGCCGTAGGAGCGGGCCCAGGAGCGACGACCGACCCATCGGCAACGGGAGCGAAATGAGCCGTGCGTTCAAGCAGGGTTTGCAACGCCACGGCGAACTGACCCAACAGGGACTCCAGCTGATCAAGTCTGGCAACCAGCGTGGGTAGCGAGGATGGCTCTGTACCGTCAAAATTCATGGCTTGGTCCTAATGTTACGGAACCATGAACCAGACGTACAACAAGAGATAAGTGAAAATAAGAAGGCTTTATTGAAAATCAAGCTGTAAAGCAAAAGTCCAACGGATGGTGAAACCAGAGGTCAGGAACCAGAAGGGTAGTCAGACGAAGCCAGGATCAGGAACCAGCAAGGAAGTCAGACGAAGCCAGGATCAGGAACCAGCAGGGAAGTCAGACGAGGCCAGGATCAGGAACCAGCAGAGAAGTCAGACGAAGCCAGGATCAGAACCAGAAGCAGCAGCAGTCTTAGAAGCATGTGCACACAGGAGGGCCAAGCAAGGAACTGAAGTCACAGACCTCCTATATATGTGAGCCAGGTATCCAGCTCCTCCCAGTGGGAAGGAGGAGCCGCAGGGTGGGAGGCTACAAGAGACCTAGAAACCAAGATGGCCGCCAGCACATGTCAAACGAAGGAGACAGGAGAGAGGTAAGACCATGACACTTGCAAATAGTTGAAATTGCTGAATCAGCTCTATTGGGCAATGGGAATGTCCTAAGGCAGTGGTCATCAACATTGTCCTGCAGGGCCCACTAACAGGCCACGTTTGCAAGATAACTGAAATACATCACAGGTGATATCATTTGCTGCTCAGTGACTGCAGTGTTCTAGACTGCATTTCCCCAAGGTAATACATAAAACCTGGCATGTTAGTGGGCCCTGCAGGACAAGGTTGATGACCACTGTCCTAAGGCAATAGGACAATATAGGCAATAAATCATAACTGCCTATCCTTTCTTGCTAATCTAATTCTGCAAACACTTTTGTCCAGCAAGTTAACAACTTACCTCAACTGAACTGATTCCATAGCAGTAGCAAAATTACATGACATGTTGAATGCAATTCGTGACACAATAGCAGCATATAAACATTGCTTTTAAAATCCTTTTCAGGATGGTTGCTATGGAGGGTTGCTATGGTCTGGTTGCTATGGACTTGTTGCCATGGAGCGTTGCTATGGACTGGATGCAATGGAGGGTTGCTATGGACTGGTTGCTATGGACTGGTTGCTATGGACTGGTTGCTATGGACTGGATGCAATGGAGGGTTGCTATGGACTGGTTGCTATGGACTGGTTGCTATAGACTATTGCAATGGAGGGTTGCTATGGACTGGTTGCTATGGATTGGTTGTAATGAACTGGTTGCTATGGAGGGTTGCTATGGACTGGTTGCTATGGACTGGTTGATATGGACTGGTTGCTATGGACTGGTTGCTTTGGATGGTCGCTATGCACTGGTTACTATGGACTGGTTGCTATGGACTGGTTGCTATAGAGGGTTGCTATGGACTGGTTGCTATGGAGGGTTGATATGGACTGGTTGCAATGGATGGTTGCTATGGAGGGTTGCTATGGACTGGTTGCTATGGACTGGTTGCCTTGGATGGTTGCTATGGACTGGTTGCTATGGACGGTTGCTATGGACTGGTTGCTATGGACTGGTTGCAATGGAGGGTTGCTAAGGACTGGTTGCTATGGACTGGTTCCTATGGACTGGATGCAATGAAGGGTTGCTATGGACTGGTTGTATGGACTGGTTGCTATGGACGATTGCTATGGAGGGTTGCTATGGACGGTTGCTATGGACTGGTTGCTATGTATTGGTTGCTATGGACTGGTTGCTATGAACTGGTTGATATGGTTTGGTTGCTATGGACTGGTTGCTTTGGATGGTTGCTATGCACTGGTTGCTATGGACTGGTTGCTTTGGATGGTTGCTATGGAGGGTTGCTATGGACTGGTTGCTATGGACGGTTGCTATGGACTGGTTGCTATGAACGGGTTGCTATGGACGGGTTGCTATGGAATTGTTGCTATGGATGGTTGCAGTGGATGGTTTCTATGGACTGGTTGCTATGGACTGCTTGCTTTGGACGGTTGTTATGGACTGGTTGCTATGGATTGGTTGCTATGGACTGGTTTCTATGGAGGGTTGCTATGGACTGGTTGCTTTGGACGGTTGCTATGGACTGGTTGCTATGGATTGGTTGCTATGGACTGGTTGCTATGGAGGGTTGCTATGGACTGGTTGCTATGGATGGGTTGCTATGCACTGTTTGATATGGACTGGTTGCTATGGACTGGTTGCTATGGACTGGTTGCTATGGACTGGTTGCTATTGACTGGTTGCTGAGGAGGGTTGCTATGGTCTGGATTGCTATGGACTGGTTAATATGGACTGGTTGCTATGGACGGGTTGCTATGGACGGGTTGCTATGAACTGGTTGCTTTGGATGGTTGCTATGGACTGGTTTCTATGGACGGTTGCTATGGACTGGTTGCTATGGACTGGTTGCTATGGACTGGTTGCTATTTACTTGTTGCTATGGATGGTTGCTATGGACTGGTTGCTATAGAGGGTTGCTATGGATGGTTGCTATGGACTGGTTGAAATGGAATGGTTGCGAAAGACGGTTGGTATAGACTGGTTGCTGAGGAGGGTTGCTATAGTCTGGTTGCTATGGACTGGTAGCTATGGAGGATTGCTATGGACTGGTTGCTATGGACGGTTGCTATGGACTGGTTGCTATGGACTGCTTGTTATGGAGGGTTGCAATAGACTGGTTGCTATGGACTGGTTGCTATGGACCGGTTGCTATGGATGGTTGCTATGGACTGGTTGCTATGGACTGGTTGCTATGGACTGGTTGCTATGGAGGGTTGCTATGGACGGCTTGCTATGGACTGGTTGCTATGGACGGTTGATATGAACTGGTTGCTGTGAACTGGTTGCTATGAACTGGTTGCTGTGAACTGGTTGCTATGAACGGTCCATAGCAACCCTCCATAGCAACAGTCCATAGCAACCAGTCCATAGCAACCAGTCCATAGCAACCCTCCTTAGCAACCAGTCCATAGCAACCCTCCATAGCAACCAGGCCATAGCAACTATCAATAGCAACCAGCCCATAGCAAGCCTCCATAGCAACCAGTCCATAGCAACCAGTGGACCGGTTGCTATGGATTGGTTGCTATGGACTGGTTGCTATGGACAGGTTGCTATGGACGGGGGTTGCTATGGACTGGTTGCTATGGATGGTTGCTATGGACTGGTTGCTATGGACTGTTGCTATGGACTGTTGCTATGGACTGTTGCTATGGACTGTTGCTATGGACTGTTGCTATGGACTGGATGCTATGGACTGGTTGCTATGGACTGGTTTCTATGGACAGGTTGCTATGGATGGGATGCTATGGACGTGTTGCTATGGACGGGTTGCTCTGGACTGGTTGCAATGGACGGGTTGCTATGGACTGGTTGCTATGGACGGGTTGCTATGGACGGGTTGCTATGGACTGGTTGCTATGGACTGGTTGCTATGGAGGGTTGCTATGAAATGGTTGCTATGGATCGTTGCTATGGACTGGTTGCTATAGACGGTTGCTATGGACTGGTTGCTATGGAGGGTTGCTATGGACTGGTTGCTGAGGAGGGTTGCTATGGTCTGAATTGCTATGGACTGGTTAATATGGACTGGTTGCTATGGACGGTTGCTATGGACTGGTTGCTATGGACTGGTTGCTATGGACTGGTTGCTATGGAGGCTTGCTATGGGCTGGTTGCTATTGATAGTTGCTATGGCCTGGTTGCTATGGAGGGTTGCTATGGACTGGTTGCTAAGGAGGGTTGCTATGGACTGGTTGCTATGGACTGTTGCTATGGAGGGTTGCTATGGACCGGTTGCAATGGACGGGTTGCTCTGGACTGGTTGCTATGGACTGGTTGCTATGGACCGGTTGCTATTGATGGTTGCTATGGACTGGTTGCTATGGACTGGTTGCTATGGAGGGTTGCTATGGACTGGGTGCTATGGACGGTTGCTATGGACTGGTTGCTATGAATGGGTTGCTATGGACGGGTTGCTATGGACTGTTGCTATGGACTGGTTGCTATGGTCTGGTTGCTATGGACTGGTTGCTATGGACTCTTTGCTATGGACTGGTTGCTTTGGACGGTTGCTATGGACTGGTTGCTATGGATTGGTTGCTATGGACTGGTTTCTATGGAGGGTTGCTATGGACTGGTTGCTTTGGACGGTTGCTATGGACTGGTTGCTATGGATTGGTTGCTATGGACTGGTTGCTATGGAGGGTTGCTATGGACTGGTTGCTATGGACCGGTTGCTATGCACTGGTTGCTATGGACTGGTTGCTATTGACTGGTTGCTGAGGAGGGTTGCTATGGTCTGGATTGCTATGGACTGGTTAATATGGACTGGTTGCTATGGACGGGTTGCTATGGACCGGTTGCTATGAACTGGTTGCTTTGGATGGTTGCTATGGACTGGTTGCTATGGACGGTTGCTATGGACTGGTTGCTATGGACTGGTTGCTATGGACTGGTTGCTAAGGACTGGTTGCTATTTACTTGTTGCTATGGATGGTTGCTATGGACTGGTTGCTATAGAGGGTTGCTATGGATGGTTGCTATGGACTGGTTGAAATGGAATGGTTGCGAAAGACGGTTGCTATAGACTGGTTGCTGAGGAGGGTTGCTATAGTCTGGTTGCTATGGACTGGTTGCTATGGAGGATTGCTATGGACTGGTTGCTATGGACGGTTGCTATGACTGGTTGCTATTGACTGCTTGTTATGGAGGGTTGCAATTGACTGGTTGCTATGGACTGGTTGCTATGGACCGGTTGCTATGGATGGTTGCTATGGACTGGTTGCTATGGATGGTTGCTATGGACTGGTTGCTATGGACTGGTTGCTATGGACTGGTTGCTATGGAGGGTTGCTATGGACGGATTGCTATGGACTGGTTGCTATGGACGGTTGATATGAACTGGTTGCTGTGAACTGGTTGCTATGAACTGGTTGCTGTGAACTGGTTGCTATGGACTGTTGCTATGGACCGGTTGCTATGGACTGGTTGCTATGGACTGGTTGCTATTGACAGGTTGCTATGGACGGGGGTTGCTATGGACTGGTTGCAATGGAGGGTTGCTATGGACTGGTTGCTATGGATGGTTGCTATGGACTGGTTGCTATGGACTGGATGCTATGGACTGGATGCTATGGACTGGTTGCTATGGACAGGTTGCTATGGATGGGATGCTATGGACGTGTTGCTATGGACGGGTTGCTCTGGACTGGTTGCAATGGAGGGTTGCTATGGACTGGTTGCTATGGACAGGTTGCTATAGACGGGTTGCTATGGACGGGTTGCTATGGACTGGTTGCTATGGAGGGTTGCTATGAAGGGTTGCTATGAAATGGTTGCTATGGATCGTTGCTATGGACTGGTTGCTATGGACTGGTTGCTATGGAGGGTTGCTATGGACTGGTTGCTGAGGAGGATTGCTATGGTCTGAATTGCTATGGACTGGTTAATATGGACTGGTTGCTATGGACGGTTGCTATGGACTGGTTGCTATGAACTGGTTGCTATGGACTGGTTGCTATGGAGGCTTGCTATGGGCTGGTTGCTATTGATAGTTGCTATGGCCTGGTTGCTATGGAGGGTTGCTATGGACTGGTTGCTATGGACTGGTTGCTATGGACTGGTTGCTATGGACTGGTTGCTATGGACTGGTTGCTATGGACCGGTTGCAATGGACGGGTTGCTCTGGACTGGTTGCTATGGACCGGTTGCTATGGATGGTTGCTACGGACTGGTTGCTATGGACTGGTTGCTATGGAGGGTTGCTATGGACTGGGTGCTATGGACGGTTGCTATGGACTGGTTGCTATGAACGGGTTGCTATGAACGGGTTGCTATGGACGGGTTGCTATGGACTGTTGCTATGGACTGGTTGCTATGGACTGGTTGCTATGGACTGGTTGCTATGGACTGGTTGCTTTGGACGGTTGCTATGGACTGGTTGCTATGGACTGGTTGCTATGGACTGGTTTCTATGGAGGGTTGCTATGGACTGGTTGCTTTGGACGGTTGCTATGGACTGGTTGCTATGGATTGGTTGCTATGGACTGGTTGCTATGGACGGGTTGCTATGCACTGGTTGCTATGGACTGGTTGGTATTGACTGGTTGCTGAGGAGGGTCGCTATGGTCTGGATTGCTATGGACTGGTTAATATGGACTGGTTGCTATGGACGGGTTGCTATGGACCGGTTGCTATGAACTGGTTGCTTTGGATGGTTGCTATGGACTGGTTGCTATGGACGGTTGCTATGGACTGGTTGCTATGGACTGGTTGCTATGGACTGGTTGCTATTTACTTGTTGCTATGGATGGTTGCTATGGACTGGTTGCTATAGAGGGTTGCTATGGATGGTTGCTATGGACTGGTTGAAATGGAATGGTTGCGAAAGACGGTTGGTATAGACTGGTTGCTGAGGAGGGTTGCTATAGTCTGGTTGCTATGGACTGGTAGCTATGGAGGATTGCTATGGACTGGTTGCTATGGACGGTTGCTATGGACTGGTTGCTATGGACTGCTTGTTATGGAGGGTTGCAATAGACTGGTTGCTATGGACTGGTTGCTATGGACCGGTTGCTATGGATGGTTGCTATGGACTGGTTGCTATGGACTGGTTGCTATGGACTGGTTGCTA